>NC_069505.1:512109890-512232390 GCF_027579735.1 Bombina bombina | reverse complement strand
CGGACAAAAATTTGATGACGTGGAAAATATAATAAAAACAATAATGCAACCAAGGACTTCGATAAACTATAGAATGTGTTCAGAACATTTTAATCTTGAATGTTTTCATATGGTGGGTTCACGAAAAAAATTAAAAAGTGATGCTATACCAACAATTTTTTGTAATGTTCAATGTGTGGATAAAAATATCATAGAAAATGAAGATGCAATACCATCAACATCAGTGATACTTCCTCATGAAAATGTAGATACACCATTACAGGAAATTGATACATCTCGGTATACTGATGCTGATGACAATTCGGTTGCTCCTGATACTCCGTCTTGGTTGACTGATCATAGCTATGCTACAGCAATGTCTTCTGTGGAAAGCTATCTTTCAACACAAGAATCAATCAATCCAATACGTAGTATCAGTGACTGTGTAAATAAAAAAAGGAAATGTATTGAAATGACTTCAAGTTCGAATGTTCAGGGACAATTATCTCAAATAGTTAATGATCCAACTCTTTTAATTTCCAATAAATCTTCATTAACATCTTCTAAGAGTAGTATTACTATTCAAAAAAATTAAGGCCAATTCTTAAAAAATATATAAATTTTCAATTGTCAAATGAACAAATTGATGAATCTCAATTTTTAATTAGAAGATCTCCAAGACTAAACCAAAAAAAAACACAAGTTGAAAAAAAAAATATGTCAACCACAACCGACGCATTTATTAAATATAATAGTGTTGGAACATGGACTGGTAGTATTGATTTTTTTATGGCAGAGATAGACTCATACAAAAATATATTTGAAGAAGAAGAAAAAAATAAAGATAATTTATTTACTCCAGAAAAAATTAGGCAGATATTGAAGCCCTCCACTTCTACTCCTATTAATGTTATCGAATCTAGTTTACCTTTGAGAGAAATATTACATTCTCCAATTCCACAAGAATTAAGTTATAATCCTGAAATCAATATTCAAGAACAAATTGAACAACCAATTTTCAATAAGAGTTTAGATAAGGATGAGCACTCTTTAGAAGAATCAATAATAGAAAAAGATCAGTTGGATACATCGTATGTTCCATCTCTAAATTATTCATCATCTGAAAACGAATCTGATATTGTTGACGATTCTACAAAATTTGTAAACGAACGTAAATTCATTGTTTTTGAATCTTGTTTAGATGAATTGTTGAAATATCTAAAGTGCCCATATGGAGGAATTTGTTCTTCAACTATTGAAATTATGTATAAAACCATTACAGGTTCTAATATTTCAGTACATGGAGAATGTACCAGTGGACATAAATTAAAAGTATGGGAAAGCCAACCACATGTTGGAAAAAAACCCATTGGTAATATTCTCACTTGTACTGCAGTAGTCTTAACCGGAAATAATTTTAAAAAAATAAAAGAATATTTCGATATACTTAACATTCCATTTTTAACAAAAACAACATATTACCAATATCAAAAAAAATATATTTTTCCAGCCATAGATTTAAACTGGAAAAAAGAAAAAAAAGAAATTATAAATAATTTGAAAGAAAAAACAGTTTGTCTTATGGGCGATGGACAATGTGACAGTCCAGGGTTTTGTGCGAAGTACTGCACATATACCTTAATGGAGGACAAAACACTTAAAATAATTGACTTCAACATTGTTCAATGCTCCGAAACAACATCATCGGTTGCAATGGAAGTGAAGGGATTCGTAAGAAGCATTAACAATGTTTTAAATGAGGGTATAAAAGTACTTGATCTAGCAACTGATCGCCACATAAGTATACGAAAAGTAATAAGGGAAGATTTTAAAGACATTAATCACCAATTCGACTTATGGCATTACAATAAAAATTTTAAAAAAAAATTGTTGGCTTTAGCAAAAAAAAGGGAATACAAAGAGTTGTTGCCATGGGTTCCTTTAATTTCAAACCACTTTTGGTTTAGTTCAGCCTATTGCAAAGGAAATCCAGAACTTTTAAATGAGGTATGGAAATCATTATTAAACCATATAGTGAATATTCATTCCTGGGAAAATGGTACATTGATACACAAGTGTATACACAAGGATTTAACAGATGACGAAATTAAAGAGCGACCGTGGATCAATAAAAAATCTGGTGCTTATTTGGAACTGTCTAAGTTGGTTTGTGATCCTAATTTACAAAAGGATTTTGTATTTTTAAGAAATTATTGCCATACTGGCAGAATCGAGGTATTTCACGGTATGGTTTTAAAATTCCGGCCAAAGAGAATACATTTTAAAATTGATGCAATGATTGCGAGAACACAAGTTGCAGTCATTGCACACAATGCCAACCTAGACAGGCCGCAAGCTACTATTCAGCGTCCCAGTAAGATTAGTGCAAAAAAAGGTGCATTAAGGCATAGACCTTATTATTCGAAAATGAGTAAAAAATGGCAGATAAAAAAAATTTACGATGATACCACCAACGAATATGTTTTTCCAATAATGATGGATGTAATTAGAATTATTAAGGGAGAATTAAAATACGACTGGCATTCTAAATTAAACTCATTACCACCAAACATTGCTCATGTTCCACGTCCTAGAACCGCTGAATTAGTAGCTGAACACCGTTCACGATTTAAAAGTAGAAGATTTTTTTCATAACTTTTACATGAATAAATATGATTTTACATTATTTAATTTTTTTTTTTTTTTTTAATATTTGGTAATATTGAAAATTTAGTTTTAATTATTTAATAATGTTTGAATTGAATGTGTTTAGTTTTACACAATATGTATAAATAATAAAGCTTTTTAATTAAATTTGATTGAGTTTGTTGTATTTATTTAAAAATAAATGTATATGAAACTCATTGAAAATGTATATATTTATATATGTATTAAAGATGAAAAAAATTATTTTAAAAATTGAATAATCATTACATTGAGATATAAATAAAGTTATGTTTCCTTATGAAATATAAAATTTTAATTATTAGTGATGTTCATGTATATCTACATTTTAATTTGAAAAATATTTGACACACATTATTTCTATTATTTTTAGAAATTTAATTATTCACACAGTTATAAAGACGTGTGTAATATGCAAGATAATTGCTCAGATTGAAAATAGATAGCGGACAATATCAAATTTTTATATATTGAAAATCATCTTTCATGGGGTGGAATATACAGAGCAGCTATGCTATAAAGATTACATAATAATGGTGTCTAGTGGGATAGCTAAATGAGGAGAGGGAATAACATAATGAAATTTACATTAAAATTGTATGCATCACTGAAAAATATAATCTTTAAGGTGCGCTTGTTAATTCTTTAAAAAATTGGAAAGTTGTGTAGAGAGAGGTATAGAGTGTAAAAAAAAGGTATTTAAGATTTGTAACATGTAATGTGAAGAACAAACAAGAAAGGTGGATAAAAGGAGGGCATTAGTATAGAAAAATTATTGGTAGGTACAGTGTGTGTGTATATGTGTGTATGTGTATATATATATATATATATATATATATATATATAGTTATTTAGTTATATTAACTCAGTGAGGGGGCTGTCACATAGAGGAGTGTTAGATGAGTATTGACGTGTAAGAAATAACAGCCTTTAATATCTATTTATTATATATTGTAATTGAGATAGACTGCAGGTATTGGGTCGGTAGAGTATTGAGTTTAAATATTAAATTAAAAAATTTAGTATAAAGAGCATTTAATTTTTAGTTTACTATTGAATGTCAAAATGCTTAATTTGCGTTGTATACATCAATGATTTCTAAACAATCAATCATTATAAATGTATGTGTGTATATATAATAATAAAAAAGTAACAGAATTTGTAAATCAAATTTTTTTTTTATTTTTATATGTTTACATAACGTTATATTATAATTCTTTATTTTTTAAAAAATTAAATTTTTTAGATTTAAATTTTAAAATAATTTAATTTAAAAAAAAATAAAAAAAAAATAATTAAAACATTCCAAAAAATTTTTTTTTTAAGTTTGGAATATAAAATGTTATTAAGAACATTAAAATTTTTATTTTCTCAAAGAAAAAAATAGAATTATCATTTTTATTAGTCAAAAAACATTTCTGATGCAGGGCCATCACAGTCCACTGTGTAAAATCCCATGTATACTTGGTCTGGAGCAGGGTATTGTCTCCTAATAGTATTTACTATACAAGACGGTATTGGTCTACGATTTGAAGGACCAAGACGACCATGTACCCATAAAGTGAATGCACGATATGCAATTTTACGAAAATCCCTAAAAAAAAAAAAAAAAAAATTTAATTGTTGAAATCTTTTAATTGTCTAAATTTTGGTCAATTTTTTTATATTTTAAAAATCAGAAAATTAAATTTTAATCAAATTTGTGCGGACAACCCTACAATTATTTCATATATATATTTATATATATATATATATATATATATATATATATATATATATATATATATATATATATATATATATATATATAGAGAGAGAGAGAGAGAGAGAGAGAGAGAGAGTACATAGCAAAGACAACACTCAATGAATTTAAATAAAAAATAAATTTTGTTGACATAAAGTTAAAAGCATAGTCCCATGACGTTTCTGTATCCACAAACAACTTTTGAAAATGGCATCATCAATCTTGAGGACCGGTGTATAATCCTGCCTCTCGAATGTCATGATTATACAATGGCCCTCAAGCTGGGTGATGCCATTTTTCAAAGGTGTCTGTGGACACTGCAACGTCATTGAAATATTCTTTCAATTTTTTTAAATAACAGTTAATTTCTACTTCAATCTAGTGAGTGCTGTCTTTGCTATGGACTGTTTATATCTGACACATGCACCTGTGTATATGTTTACCTCAACCTGGGGTTAAACCGTGCTTATCCGTTACTTTGTATGTGTGTATATATATATATATATATATATAATAAATATGTATAATATATAAATAATTTACCTCTCTTGAAGTTGATTTACAGGCCTCTGATGTGTTCTTCGGTCAGCTGCCCTATATCGATGTAAATCAATAAGATGTTCACGATCTTGCAAACGATTAATATAGTCATGCTCACAGATACAAGACATGTCTTCCATCATCAGTGGCTCAATATTCGGTATTTCCAGGCAACAAAGCGATTCAATGTTAGTAGGCATAACCGAACAGTTTGTACATTGACACCAGTCTGTTTTTCCAAGTCGATCGGACACATCAGATTGACTGCTATCAGTTTCTGAACACACAGACTGTGTTTGACTCGATTCAATTATTGGGTCCCACAAGTGAATCTCTGATGGATCTATCGGTAATGGACGACTGTGGCGTTCAGCTTCAAATTCTTCTCTCTTTAAAAATAATATAAAAATAATAATAAAAAATTAATTTTTAAAAATAGTGATTAAAAAATAATTTAAAAAATATTGAATTCTTTTCTCTTACCAGTCTTACTAATTCTAATGAATGACCCTCCACCTCATCCTGTTCACTCATTTCAGAAGACATAATTATTCTAAAAAAAAAATTGGATTATACTATAAACATAAAAAATATATTTTCAATAAATTCTCATTTTTTTAAAAAAATTTTTTTTAAATAATATGCTAATTAATTTTCATCATCCCTATGTAGGTTGATCATGAGTGTTTATTTTGAGCCTTTAATATTTTATTTAAACAGCAGTAATCAAATGTTATTAATGGGCCATGATAGCCAAATATTGAAACACTTGAAAGTGATGCAGTATAGCTGTAATAAATTGTCCATAAAATATTACATGAACATCTCTATGTAAAGCAGAAATATATTATTAATAAAAATTACATCATTCGACACATCCCATTCTAAAGGACTTCTAAGCCGCAAATCAGTATGTCTGTCTCGGGACAGCTAAGGGATTGAGCTTTTGTGCACACTCATCTTATTTCCAAATTCATTTTAAGGAAGTTTAGTATGAAATCTCATGGTAGTTATGTGAAATCTCATGACATCACAGTAAACGAGTTCATTACAACAGGACTGTTGAAACTGATTGGCTGCTGTTCATGTATTAATTTATTTTATTTTTTATACCCCAAAGGCACTTTTTTGAAGCATTTATTTAATTTAAATATTGTGTAAATGTATTAATTATTTTTTGAAAAATTACAGTTAAAAATAACAAATTGTGTTGTAGAGAACATATAGTGATGATGAGGCATATGCCTTCCTTACGCCTCTATGTATAATGCATAACTCAATTTTGATCATGACATATGCTCTGATACATCATTAGATACTGTCTTCACTGATAGTGATGTGGCTGTTTACCACCCTGCAAGCCACTCTGCCAGAAGGAGACGTGTTGCTCAAGCCGACATTGCTGGTGGAGAGTGGTTAACGCATCATCATCAAAGTACAGATATCCAACCCTTCACAGCAAATTATGTAATTAATTTGCATGTTGCACGATTAAGCCACAAATAGTTGATTGGAATTTTATTTTTTTAAATTATATATTGTGTAACATTAATTAAAAAAATAATTTATATGACCATCAGTTACGTGCTGCAAATGAAAATTTTTATTTTTTTAAAAGCAGCAATTATACAAAATCATTGTATGGTCATTGACTATGGTAATGGGCATCATAAAAAAAAAATACATCCACTGCTACAGTAGAAGGAGCACCGTTTGCTATACAACCATTTTCACACAGAGTATGTTGACGAAGACTTATGAAATGATTCTGCATTTCATGCACTTCATCAACAACAGCCTGTGCACCCCTTTGGAGGATGAACATTGTGACAGTATGTCTAAAATACACAAAATGATTATCAATTTTAATGCCAGGTTTGCAGAGACTTTTAAAAATGGAAGGAATATATGTGTGTATGAATCACTGATGAAATGTAAGTGAAGGCTTGAATTAAAAAAGTATATTCCTTCAAAGGGCTCCAGGTATGGAGTTTCGGTGTATAAGCTATGTGATTGCAAGAGTGGGTATACTCATGCCTTCTGGGTGTACGAGGGAAAGGATATCCACCTTGACACTCCTGGCTGCACATAACATATGGGTAACCCTGGAAATATTGTCTGTGACATGATATTCAACATAATTATCAAAGTGTACCTTTTGTATGTAAACAATTTTTATAACATATTACTTTTGTTAAAGCTACTCTATTGTTTGATACATTATAATTTTTATTTTTTAAAATTGAAAGAACCACACATGTTCATCAAGACAACTTTCACGCACCCGGGTACGAAAGGGGTAGACCTCATCTATGCGCCAAGAGAAGATTTTGGCAGTTAAGTCCAAAGACAAAAAAAAGGACACATTATTACCACTATCCACACCGAGAGGACTGTGGAGGTCTCTATACATGGCAGAGCCGAGAGCACAATGAAGCCAGTGTGCATCAAGGCCTATTACAGGAATATGGGTGAGGATGATATAGCAGATCATATAATGCAGCACTCCCTACAGGGACGTCTTTAACACAGGACAAAAGGGTCAGCTGACCAGGGCACACTCTCTGTTGAGTGGCCCAAGATTACCAAAAAAAAAAAATAGATATATAATTTTTTTTTTATTGTTTTTTATGGTTCAGAACACACTGCTGATGCGACATGGGGAACACACAAATAAAATCATAAGACTGTCACAGTCAAAAATAATCTTTTTTTTTTTTATTTATTTTTAAAAATGAGCCAGACCGTTCCGGTGTCATGTGACATGACAAACTATTGCCATATGCTTTTTTATATGTGCATTGTGCAGCACTGAATGCAAGGCCCTAAATCGACATCCAGCCATTACCACTGCGTCTGAAAAGGTACCACTAAGGTTACCACTGTTACCAGGTAACTGCTCTGGTGGTGGGGATTGTTTATGAGTAGGGCTGACTGCATGTTGGAGCATGCAGCATAAAGCTGGAGCGGCAGGAAGATGAGGATTTGAGGATATGTGCAGCTACATACACTGCTCTCTTCATTCTTGAGGCTGTATGACACATCTCAAACTGTATCCATGCAGCCTTGGTTAGACAGCACCCAGTCTGCTGGTCACCTTAGCCCTTCTCTTTCTGCTGTGGCCCTAGGATCAAAAACTAACTGAAGTTTATTAGGGAAACAGTGCTTTGTAAAAAGGTGTCAGTGTGAATAATACGTGAGTGCACATACGACCCTACCCATGCAGCATTGTCTAGTGCAGGGTAAGAGGGAACTTGTTCCTAGCAAAGAAGTTACATGTGCTGCTGTTGCTGATGTATAGTGTATTGACAATACTTCACACATTAATGTAAGGTTTATTTTTATAGTTATTTTTTTCTCTCTGTCTCTGATTTTATAGATTCCCATAGAAGTCCTGCTTTTACAGTCAGTAAATTGATATTTGTCTGCACCTCCATGCTTCCTCCTCAGTCTTTAACTTGCTTTTAACAAGTTGGCTGCCCTAAATCTCTTTACCCAACTAACCTCACACCAGAATCACATTCAAATTAATATTAAATAAATTCACAGTGTAGGAATTTAGATATTTATTTAATTATTAATAATGATTAGGTCGAGTTTCAAATATTGCAATTTTTTTTATTTTTTTTTTTAATGATTAGCCCAGCAGTGGATGATCCACTGCTGGGCTAATAATTTAGAAAACAATTCTAAAATAAATTGATTTATTTGATTTTTGTGATGTTGTTATGGAGATAGAAATTGCACGGGGTGGGGTGGGGGCCAAGAAATTTTTTGACCAGGGTACAGTCAATATTAAAGACGGTCCTGCCTAGCTAATTATGCGGAAGACAAAGTGTGTTACAAAAGTTTGATATTTAATTAATGCAGATTATCACCCATAAGTTTTTTTTTTAAAAAAAAACACAACCATTTTTTTAACACAATGCACCAGATCCACGGGAGGTGATGGAGAGAGTAGAGTTGGTGCTACACATTTTATTTTTTTAAACACCACATACTGTGTTGAAGAAGAAATGCAGAGTCTGTAATAAGAGGGGTCAGCAAATGGAAAACACCTTTTACCGTACTGATTGAACTGTGCAATCTGGACTCTGCTTTGGGTATTGCTTTAAGCGGTATCACACACAATTTTAAATTTATTTTTATAAAAATAAAGATAAATCTGAAAACAAATTGTGAAAAAATAGATTTATCATGCTTTATGAATGATAACTCTGTCCTTGAACCATTACAAATCGTGTGTAATAAACAGAATTAGAGATACAAAATAACAGGTAGTTACGACAAGGAAGTTGGTTTCTTATTCAAACTGTTTCTTATTCGTGAAATTCTGTTTCTTATTCATGGAAGTTGGTTTCTTATTCATTTTTTTTGTCAGACTGCTTTAAATTGACTTAAAAATAAAAATATAGGTTTTATTTATATAATAATATGATTCATATAATGTAGTTACACAGAGGTGGAATCCCTTTATACAACAAATGGATATACAAACTTGAAAAAAGGGCATACGTTGGCACCAATACAAATATTACTATTTTGAATAAGTAACAGATATTTTCAAAGGGTTAATAACCATTGGGCCACTGATTTCACTATGAATATATACAGAGTAGATCCCCCTCCATGCCATGCAATTGATTTTAGCCTGGCCCAATGGTGTTTTTGGCACATACATTGATGCCAACCCTGGCATAGGTGACATAATTCTCAATTTTGAATAAGTAACAGATATGTTCAAAGGGTTAATAACCATTGGGCCACTGATTTCACTATGAATATCTACAGGGTAGATCCCCCTCCATGCCATGCAATTGTTTTTAGCCTGGCCCAATGGTGTTTTGGGCACAGAAATTGATGCCAACTCTGGCATAGGTGACATCATTTTCATTTTTTAATCAGTAACAGATATTTTCAAAGGGTTAATAACCATTGGCCCACTGATTTCACTATGAATATATACAGGGTAGATCACCCTCCATGCCATGCAATTGTTTTTAGCCTGGCCCAATGGTGTTTTTGGCACAGAAATTGATGCCAACACTGGCATAGGTGACATAATTTTCATTTTTGAATAAGTAACAGATATGTTCAAAGGGTTAATAACCATCGTGCCACTGATTTCCCTATGAATATATACAGGGTAGATCCCCTCCATGCCATGCAATTGTTTTTAGCCTGGCCCAATTGTGTTTTGGGCACAGAAATTGATGCCAAATCTGGCATAGGTGACATAATTTTTATTTTTGAATAAGTAACAGATATTTTCAAAGGGTTAATAACCATTGGGCCACTGATTTCCCTATGAATATATACAGGGTAGATGCCCCTCCATGCCATGCAATTATTTTTAGCCTGGCCCAATGGTGTTTTGGACACAGAAATTGATGCCAACTCTGGCATAGGTGACATAATTTTCATTTTTGAATCAGTAACAGATATGTTCAAAGGGTTAATAACCATTGGGCCAATGATTTAACTATGAATATATACAGGTTAGATCCCCCTCCATGACATGCAATTGTTTATATCCTGGCTCAATGGTGTTTTGGGCACAGAAATTGATGCCAACCCTGGCATAAGTGATCTAATTCTCATTTTTGAATAAGTAACAGATATGTTCAAAGGGTTAATAACCATTGGGCCACTGATTTCAATATGAATATCTACAGGTTAGATCCCCCTCCATGCCATGCAATTGTTTTTAGCCTGGCCCAATGGTGTTTTTGGAACAGAAATTGATGCCAACTCTGGCATAGGTGACATAATTCTCATTTTTGAATCAGTAACAGATATGTTCAAAGGGTTAATAACCATTGGGCCACTGATTTCCCTATGACTATCTACAGGGTAGATCCCCCTCCATGCCATGCAATTGTTTTTAGCCTGGCTCAATGGTGTTTTTGGCACAGAAATTGATGCCAACCCTGGCATAGGTGACAATTCTCATTTTTGAATAAGTAAAAGATGTTTTCAAAGGGTTAATAACCATTGGGCCACTGATTTCACTATGAATATCTACAGGTTAGATCCCCCTCCATGCCATGCAATTGTTTTTAGCCTGGCCCAATGGTGTTTTTGGAACAGAAATTGTTGCCAACTCTGGCATAGGTGACATAATTCTCATTTTTGAATCAGAAACAGATATTTTCAAAGGGTTAATAACCATTGGGCCACTGATTTCCCTATGAATATATACAGGGTAGATCCCCCTCCATGCCATGCAATTGTTTTTAGCCTGGCTCAATGGTGTTTTTGGCACAGAAATTGATGCCAACACTGGCATAGGTGACAATTTTCATTTTTGAATAAGTAACAGATATGTTCAAAGGGTTAATAACCATTGTGCCACTGATTTCCCTATGAATATATACAGGGTAGATCCCCTCCATGCCATGCAATTGTTTTTAGCCTGGACCAATGGTGTTTTGGGCACAGAAATTGATGCCAACTCTGGCATAGGTGACATAATTTTAATTTTTGAATCAGTAACAGATATGTTCAAAGGGTTAATAACCATTTGGACACTGATTTCATTATGAATATCTACAGGGTAGATTCACCTCCATGCCATGCAATTGTTTTTAGCCTTGCACAATGGTGTTTTTGGCACAGAAATTGATGCCAACCCTGGCATAAGTGATCTAATTATCATTTTTGAATAAGTAACAGATATTTTCAAAGGGTTAATAACCATTGGGCCACTGATTTCACTATGAATATATACAGGCTAGATCCCCCTCCATGCCATGCAATTGTTTATAGCCTGGCCCAATGGTGTTTTGGGCAAAGAAATTGTTGACAACCCTCGCATAAGTGATCTAATTTTCTTTTTTGAATCAGTAACAGATATTTAAAAAAAATTAATAACCATTGGGCCACTGATTTCACTATGAATATATACATGGTAGATCCCCCTCCATGCCATACAATTGTTTTTAGCCTGGCCCAATGGTGTTTTTTGCACATAAATTTATGCCAACCCTGGCATAGGTAACATAATTATCATTTTTGAATAAGTAACAGATATTTTAAAAGGGTTAATAACCATTGGCCAATGATTTCACTATGAATATATACAGGGTATTTATTCATAGTGAAATCAGTGGCCCAATTGCTATTAACCATTTGAAAATATCTGTTACTTATTAAAAAATGGGAATTATGTCACCTATGCCAAGGTTGGCATCAATGTATGTGCCAAAAACACCTTTGGGCCAGGATAAAAATAATTGCATGGCATGTAGGGGGTTCTACCCTGTATATATTCATAGTGAAATCAGTGGCCCAATGGTTATTAACCCTTTGAACATATCTGTTACTTATTCAAAAATGAGAATTGTCACCTATGCCAGGGTTGGCATCAATTTCTGTGCCACAAACACCATTGGGCCAGGCTAAAAACAATTGCATGGCATGGAGGTGAATCTACCCTGTAGATATTCATAGTGAAATCAGTGGCCCAATGGATATTAACCCTTTGAAAATATCTGTTACTTATTCAAAAATGAGAATTGTCACCTATGCCAGGGTTGGCATCAATTTCTGTGCCACAAACACCATTGGGCCAGGCTAAAAACAATTGCATGGCATGGAGGGGGATCTACCCTGTATATATTCATAGGGAAATCAGTGTCCCAATGGTTATTAACCCTTTGAAAATATCTGTTACTGATTCAAAAATGAAAATTAGATCACTTATGCCAGGGTTGTCAACAATTTCTTTGCCCAAAACACCATTGGGCCAGGCTATAAACAATTGCATGGCATGGAGGGGGATCTACCCTGTAGATATTCATAGTGAAATCAGTGGCCCAATAGTTATTAACCCTTTGAAAATATCTGTTAATTATTCAAAATAGTAATATTTGTATTGGTGCCAACGTAAGCCCTTTTTTCAAGTTTGTACATTTAATTGTTGTACAAAGGTATTCCACCTCTGTGTAACTACATTATATGAATCATATTATTATATAAATAAAACCTATATTTTTATTTTAAAATCAATTTAAAGCAGTCTGACCAAAAAAATGAATAAGAAAACATCAGGTACTTAAACATTAAATATGTATAATGTATAAATTAAAAATAAACAGTCAAAAACGATGTATCTATTATTAAAAAAGGCAAATAACTTTATTTGGAGAAATGCAGACAAATTATTTTGCAGTACATACGTGATGTATAACGATATAGCAATCAAAAAATAAAATACAATGCAAGCAATACATTTTTTTAATTCAATGCAACTTATGTAAAAATTAATAAACATCACATAAAGCTGTTAAGATTAAATTCGATATACGTTTTTTAAATGTGGTGAATAACATATAATCCCATTACCTATGTATTAAATAGTTGACTTTGCAAGACACAAGCAAAATGTTTTAAGGAAACCAACGGAAGTGAGCAATAATTGGACGGGAACAGATGCTTTGTTATGACGTTTCTGAGGATCAATAAAGATGGCAGCCGATATCAGATAGTTTGTTTGCGCATGCGATTGCCCACAAAGACTAATGCGCATGACGATAGTGACAGTGAACACTGATTTAAATATTCAAATAAGCAGTTGATTGATGTCGCTCCATTGGATGGAGGACTTAGCTTTGAATAGCGCATAACACTGCCTACATTAGAGGGCGGTCTTTAATGACGGTTTGGAAGAAAGAAAATATATAATATTTATTGGTTTAAAAGCTTCGTTTCATGGTAAGAAAAACATAATTTTATTTGATTTAACATGATTATATCGTTAATGCTCTTTTCTTTAACAAAAAAAAAAAAAAAATTCTAACCCTTTAACTGTGAGCTTGCTAGTGAGTGCAAGGTTTTCTCTGTGTGTTGTATTAATTTGTTTTGTAATTTCCCCTATGGTTCTTGCACCCAGACCTGTCTGGGGTTAACTGCCTGTGACTCTGGGGACAGCACAGCTTCTTGTGAGTCCCACTGAGCACCCAGGGCTGAGCATGTTGCAGGGTCATGGGATGTGTACGTAGTCCGGTCTAGGAGTGCAGTCCCCTTCCGTGTTTTGTATATGACTGGGGTAATTACATAAGCCTGTGCACCCTTCACTTGTTCCCAGTTTGTTTGGATTGAGAGCTTGCATTGTGTGGCTGTTTTATGGTCCCAGGTTTTTGGAAAGGACCTTGACGTGGTACCTGGGCTTGTCCCATTTGGCCAGATGTGGTAACTAACCTTTTTTATTTTTGCTTTTAATCTTAGCTGAGAGCTTGTAAGTGAGTGCTGGACTTTCTCTGTGTGTTGTATTAATTTGTTTAGTAATTTCCCCTATGGTTCTTGCACCTAGACCTGTCTGGGGTTAACTGCCTGTGACTCTGGGGACAGCACAGCTTCTTGTGAGTGCTACTGAGCACCCAGGGCTGAGCATGTTGCAGGGTCATGGGATGTGTACCCGGTCCGGTCTAGGAGTGCAGTCCCCTTCCATGTTTTGTTTATGACTGAGGTGATTGCATAAGCCTGTGCACCCTTCACTTGTTCCCAGTTTGTTTGGATTGAGAGATTGCATTGCGTGGCTGTTTTATGGTCCCAGGTTTTTGGAAAGGACCTTGACGTGGTACCTGGGCTTGTCCCATTTGGCCAGATGCGGTAACTAACCTTTCTATTTTTGCTTTTAATCTTAGCTGAGAGCTTTCTAGTGAGTGCAGGGTTTTCTCTGTGTGTTATATTAATTTGTTTTGTAATTTCCCCTATGGTTCTTGCACCCAGACCTGTCTGGGGATAACTGCCTGTGACTCTGGGGACAGCACAGCTTCTTGTGAGTGCCCAGGCCCGGCGCTTGCATATAGGCAATATAGGCAACCGCCTAAGGGCGCCACAGCAGTGGTGCGCAAAATTGGAGAGCAGTGATTTTTTTATTTTTTATTTTATCAGTGCCGCTGGTATAAGCTCCTCCTCCTTAATGCACGCATGGCGCTCTGTGTTACCCACCACTCTTCCTCTTACATCCCCGCACGGCGCACTGTTACACAGCACTACGGAGCAGGCGCAGCATTTGCAGTCCTGGCTTGAAGGTATGGTCTCTGATTCGTGCGGTGCCGGGATGCCTTGGGCCATGTGAGTGAGAGTGACTGACGCCCACCCACCCACCCACCCAGACAGCCAGACCAGGTCCTGTATGTGAAGACAGGAGACAGCACAGCAGTGAGGTAGGATGGCGGGCCGGGGTCTGAGGGCAGCAGCAGCCGGGCGGGCTTGGTGACTGACAACTGGTGGGCAGCCGTTCTTTAATTAGATAGTGACAACAGTGTTTAAAACGTGAGGAGTGGGAAGACTTGTTGAACTCGGATTTTTGGCATATTATCTTTTCTATAACTATAAGTATATTCGGTAACTCATCATTTACAGCCGGTCCAGCTATTTATTTGTTTCAGTGGCAGTTTGTAATAATATATTTGAGGAGTTGGAAAGTATATTGGTTTATCTAAAATAATTGCTAAATTTCTAAATATAAGGAGATATTTTATACATTTGCATAGGTCATCTATTATTTAGATTTTTTTTCCAAATAGACTCAAAGTAATCATATGTCTTAAAGATAAGAATTCTTTTAACCAAAAATGCAGTGAACCATGTGCTATTAACCCTTTACCTGCCAGGGAAAACTATTTCTCTTTATTAATAAAGAGTTTTGAGAACCCTTGCAATGTATTGAAGCTCTTCATAGAAGCAAAGTGGTTTCTACAGAGGTGATTTTTTTTTTTTTAAATGTTTATTGGTCAGGTGAGAGTAAAGCATTAAAAATATTTAGGTCAAAGAAGATAAGATTAAGATATCCTAACAGTATAACCTGTACCCTAAATAGTTAAATGTGGTCCATTTTTTTGAAACCCCAAATTATGTGGTCTACAACCATCCTTGGTTCATGCGGTTCTTAAATTTATAGCATTATAAGTGGAAGATGATGTAGCATAGAAATAATTCAATAAATTATCTCTGAATGTATTTTAACCACTACCCTGTGGTCTGCTTTATTTTATCACTATAGTCTGGTTACAATGCCTGCAGCCTGTAATTTGAGGTTAACACCTTGTATTGGCTTTCACCATACAGACTAAGTTGTTTTATAAGTTATGCATGCAATACCACATTTGAAAAAAATTGTAGTTATCGCTACTATATGCACACACACATACATACATTACTCAAACACATACACACACACATTCACAAACTACAAACATGCACACACACATACATTTACACACACACAGACATTTACACATACACAGACACATGTACAATGTACAGATAGACAGACACGCATGCACAGACAGATACATTCACTACTCACACACTGATAAACACACATGCACCTACACACACACATATACATACACAAACATGAATATTCACACACTACAAACAAACACGCATACACTCTTCACACACATGCACCCTTACACATGTACCCACACACACATACATTCACACATGTAAAGATAGTCAGACATACGCACATAGCCACATACACACACAAATACAAGCATGCATGCACACACACACATACATAAACTACTCACACACTGACACACACACATGCACCCACTCATATAAACACCCAAATGGGGAATTATTTTCTCTATAATGATAGATAAAATATTTATCTGTAGGTCTGTTAGCACACCTCTATAACAGTCTGCCAAATACTAACAATGGAATGCTATGTAATGTAATTGGGTGGGCGGCGGCAAAATGTATCTTCGCCTGTGTGGCCAAAAAACCTAGAACCGGCCCTGTGAGTGCCACTGAGCACCCAGGGCTGAGCATGTTGCAGGGTCATGGGATGTGTACCCGGTCCGGTCTAGAAGTGCAGTCCCCTTCCGTGTTTTGTATATGACTGGGGTGATCACATAAGCCTGTGCACCCTTCACTTGTTCCCAGTTTGTTTGGATTGAGAGCTTGCATTGTGTGGCTGTTTTAGGGACTCAGGTTTTTGGAAAGGACCTTGACGTGGTACCTGGGCTTGTCCCATTTGGCCAGATGCGGTAACTAACCTTTTAATTTTTGCTTTTAATCTTAGCTGAGAGCTTGCTAGTGAGTGCAGGGTTTTCTCTGTGTGTTGTATTAATTTGTTTTGTAATTTCCCCTATGGTTTTTGCACCCAGACCTGTCTGTGGTTAACTGCCTGTGACTCTGGGGACAGCACAGCTTTTTGTGAGTGCCACTGAGCACCCAGGGCTGAGCATGTTGCAGGGTCATGGGATGTGTACCCGGTCCGGTCTAGGAGTGCACTCCCATTCCATGTTTTGTATATGACTGGGGTGATTACATAAGCCTGTGCACCCTTCACTTGTTCCCAGTTTGTTTGGATTGAGAGCTTGCATTGTGTGGCTGTTTTAGGGACTTGACGTGACGTGCCACTGAGCACCCAGGGCTGAGCATGTCGCAGGGTCATAGGATGTGTACCCGGTCCGGTCTGGGAGTGCAGTCTCCTTCTGTGTTTTGTATATAAGCATATACATATCTTTTTACAGGGAACACACAGTTCCCATAGACCGAATATAAAGGCTCTTTTCAGGGCCTTTTTTTTTAATCACCTGCACCCGCCGACTTAAGACCCCAAAAACTGCTAAGTGCAGTTTAAAAATGTTTTTTTTTTTTAAAAAAATTCAACTTTTTTAAAAAAAGAAAGAAAACTAAAACTTAAGTTTGGGGCAATTGGGGAGCATTTAGAAAATTAACCAGAGGTCGGACGCGCAATAATTTAGCACTCCACTTGTAATCTAGCCCTTTGACGGTAGATAAGAACCATATGCCCAACAAGTCTGCCCATATTTCCTATAAAGTGCAAGTGTATTGTAGGATAGCCTTATGCTACTCCATAACAGGATATTAAATGCAATAGCTGCTTGTGTGTGAGTGTGTGCATGTGTGCTAGATAAATTATGCATCTAAAAATGACACAAAGTAAAAAAACAAAAAACAGCTAATGTAGCTAATTTTGTCTAAGTGCCATTTAGATGACAGTTCAGACTCACCTCTTGCCCAGCAGATTCCTTAGGCACGTAGTCCTCTAGAATGAAGGTTTAAATAATCTTTTGCTAACTGTAAGATTACATCCCCTGAGGCAAAGTATACACAAAACAATATCTGTAGAATTATCTTATTATTAACTATAATGGCTCTTAATTAGCTCACAAATTATAAGCATTTAGATGTTAGAATTTAAACTCTTTCAGATATCATGAGGTTGTTATTAAACTGCAAATTAATCTGAACTGTGCATACTTAAAGGGACAGTCTAATCCACATTTTTTATTGGTTAAAAAGATAAATAGGGGACGAATTTTCAAGGGCCATATACCCGTTTACGTGTGAGCCTGCAGGCTCGCCGGAAACAGGAGTTAAGAAGCAGTGGTCTAAAGACCGCTGCTCCTTAACTAGTCCGCCGCCTCTGAGGCGGTGGACAGCAATCAACCCGATCAGATACGATTGGGTTGATTCACACCCCCTGCTAGCGGCCGATTGGCCGCAAATCTGCAGGGGGCGGCATTGCACAAGCAGTTCACCAGAACTGCTTGTGCAATGTTAAATGCCGACAGCGTATGCTGTCGTCATTCAGCGATGTCGGGCAAACATGATCCGCTGCGGATCATGTCCGTCCGACTTGGTAAATTGGCCCCATAATCCCTTTATTACCCATTCCAAAGTTTTGAACAACCAATGCTGTTATATTAATATATTTTTTACCTCTATGATTACTTTTGCCCCCTTGTCTCAGTGCTATTTTCATACTTGCATTTCAGCCAATCAGTGCTGACTCATGAATAACTCCACGAGAGTGAGCACAATGTTATCTATATGGCAATCATGAACTAGCACTTGTGTCTGTGAGAAGCTAATAAAATGCATTGAGATAAGAGGTGGCCTGTAGTGTCTTAGAAACAGGCAGAAATTTAGAGGTTTAAATGTTATAAAGTATATTAATATAGCAATGTTGGTTGTGCAAAACTGGGGAATGGGTAGTAAAGGTGTTATTTATCTTTTTAAACGATAACAATTTTGGAGTAGGCTGTCCCTTTAAAGGAAAACTTTTAATATTGGTTCAAATATTTCCTAAATATTTTGGCCTAGATCACAAGATCAACTGACAATTTAGGGGGCATTTAAACTACCTTGAGATAAAAAAAAAGAGTAAAATCTGGTATTACAAGAGGATGGTAATAAAGAATATTAACGAGGCCGACATATTTTAGCGTGCATTTATGGATAGCACACGGAGCTCTATACGCGCTCACGTTACGAGTGTGCTCGAGCACAACACAAAATAGGGCTGGAATATGTAAACATATTAATTGCAAAATAAAGGGGTTTTATTGAAATAAATGTTTTAAAAGTGATTTAAAGGGACAGTCTATTCCAGGATTGTTATTGTTTAAAAAGATAGATAATCCCTTTATTACTCATTCCCCAGTTTGGCATAACCAATACTGTTATATTAATATACTTTTTACCTCTGTGATTACCTTGTATCTAAGCCTTTGCAGACTGCCCCCTATCTCAGTCCTTTGACAGACTTGCATTTTAGCCAATCAGTGCTGACTTAAATAACTCTACGTAAGTGAGCACAATGTTATTTATATGACACACATAAACTAGCTCTGTCTAACTGTGAAAACTGTCAAAATGCACTGAGTTAGGACGTCGTTTTTAACAGTTTAGAAATCAGTTAGAGTCTAACTAGGTTTAGCTCGCAAAGAATACTAAAAGAGCAAAGCAAATTTTATGATAAAAGTAAATTGGAAAGTTGTTTAAATATTTCTACGTGTATATATATGGAAAAAATTAAGAGAACACTGCAAAAAATGATCAGTTTCTCTGGTTTTACCATTTGCAGGTATGTGTTTGAGTAAAATAAAGATTTTTTGTTTTATTCTACAAACTACTGACAACATTTCTCCCAAATTCCAAATAAAAATATTGTCATTTAGAGCATTTATTTGCAGAAAATGACAACTGGTCAAAATAACAAAAAAATATGCAGTTTTCAGATCTCGAATAATGCAAAGAAAACAGTTCATGTTCATTTTTAAACCACACAATACTAATGTTTTAACTTAGGAGGAGTTCAGATATCAATATTTGGTAAAATAACCTTGATTTTCTATCACAGCTTTTATAAGTCTTGCCCTGCTCTCCACCAGTCTTTCTCATTGCTGTTGGGTGACTTTATGCCAATCCTGTCGAAAAAATTCAAGCAGATCAGCTTTGTTTGATGACTTCCATCTTCCTCTTAATCACATTCCAGAGGTTTTCAATGGGGTTCAGGTCTGGAGATCGGGCTGGCCATGACAGGGTCTTGATCTGGTGGCCCTCCATCCACACCTTAATTGACCTGGCTGTGTGTCATGGAGTATTATCCTGCAGAAAAAACAATCCTCAGAGTTGGGGAACATTGTCAGAGCAGAAGGAAGCAACGTTTCTTCCAGGATAACCTTGTACACGGCTTGATTCATACATCCTTAATAAAGATAAATATGCCCAGGAGTGGCATAAAGTCATAGATAAATGTATGTGTAATTTTGAGTACATTTATGAAGGTGAGTAAAGAACTACCTGACTGCTGGTTTAGCACACATTTTATCTTAGTACTCTATCACCTCCTTCTGTTGCCAATGATGATACAGTTTATGGGGGCAATTGTTTGGTTATGTACTAGTATGGACATTATATATATATATATATATATATATATATATATATATATATATATATATATATATATATATATATATATATATATATATATATATATAGAGAGAGAGAGAGAGAGAGAGAGAGAGAGAGAGCAAAGAAAAAGTCAGGACAGGGAGCTCAAAGCAAAGGTGAAAATTTATTAGCGATAATATAAAAGCTTCTAAGATATATTTACAGGACAAATGGCTATGATAGACAGCAGGAAAGGGGCTGGGGTGGGCGTCTGACGCGTTTCAGCTCCTTTGGAGCCTTAATCATAGACAGAATACTGCCCTAATGCCCTGTTCAAACTGATATAGACTATGCTATCTTGCTATTGGATGGCCTGACCTTCCTATGTTACTTGTGGGTGTGTACCTATTAAGGAAAACTACCTATGTACGGTTGGATACCTTATAATGTGAGAATATAATATCCTAAGTAGTTATTTATTTATTTTGTTGTATCGTATATAAGTATATGTTTTTACCGCTTTGATAATGTATTTCTCTGAAAAGTATTTTTGTTTTTTTATTTTTATTATTGCTTGATTAATATGTAAATAATCTTGTTGGTACCCTATTCACCTAATGGACATATAGTTTCATTAATTAACAAGTGAGAGGAGAGGAAAATAACATTTGGACTAATTAATTTATTTGGTTATCTGCTAATTCCTACTAAGCTAATCGCATTATATGCAGGATGTATACCAAATTTTACATAAGGTCATACTTGTTGACAGCTTATTATAGAAGGTAACGTTATATTCCACTTTCACTAATTATAAATAGATGAATACGGGGTTTTTTTTATCCTCGGTACATATTTAGATGTTTAAATATTAGAGTAACATAAGAGTGAATTTATAGTAATCTAGAAGTGATATTTAGTTGGTAAACAAGAGGGCATGTAGCTAATCGCAACAACCGTCATGTTATTGGATTAATCCTTATATCTATATTAACTATAATTTTTACTGAACCAAATATTGTTGTATAGTAATAGAATAATGCCCTCCTGTTGATCAACTTAAATTACTTTGTCGAACAAAGGAAAAAGAAGTAGAAGAGAATAAAGACACTATTTGCTTACTTAGCTAGAGACATACACAAATAGATGTTTGCATTTGTGTATTGTAGTACTTGGATACAGAACGAGACTTTTTTTCTCATTTGCGTGTTTCGATACTACACTGTTTAAAAACACAGTGTAATATATTTAAAGGCGGGTGAGGGACAATCAATTACCAGTGATTGATCAAGTCCGTCTCAATGTTTAGACCAGTTGGTTGCCGACTACCTAGGGTGAAGATCCAGAACACTTCTTTGGCAAGGAGGTCCTTCAATCTATCTCCACCTCTCGGCTTCCTTTTTATCTGGTCAATCACAGTCCAGGTGAATGTGCTTATATCCTTATTGTGCTCATCCACAAAGTGTTTAGAGGCTCCAGTGGGTGTTATCCCCCTTTCGATGTCATTAAGGTGGGCACGGATCCTCTCCCTGGCTTCCCGGGAGGTGCATCCTATGTATTGCTTCTTGCAAACGCTGCATGTGATCATGTAGATCACAAAGGTCGATCTACAATTAGTGCATTGTGATAATGAGTATACTTTTTGCATGGCCAGGGATTGGAAGAATTTCCCCGTGATGACAAAACCACAGGCCTTGCAAGTACTATTACCACATTTGTAGTGTCCCTTCTGTGAAAGCCAAGTACTTTGTGGTTTTGGTTTTTTGAGCATTGATGGCGAAATTTGATTGCCGATGGTTGTATTTCGTCTTGCTACACAAAAGCAACCTTCCTTGATGTCATCTTTAAGAAAATCATCTCCCAACAGAATTGGCAAATTTTTGCGCAATATTTTGCAGATTGAATAGTACTGCGGACTATAAGTAGTCACAAAAGTGGGCTTTTGTCTGGCTTCCTTTGTTACTCTTTTGGTCTCAAGCAAGGAATTCCTGTTGAGATGTTTGACATCCTCGAGTGCTTTATGCACCACATTGATGTCATAGCCACGCTCCGACAGCCTCTGAGTTAGTTTTTCACTTTCTGCCAAAAAGCTGTCATCCTCTGAACAGTTACGCCGAATTCGCAAAAATTGTCCTTTGGCTATTCCATAGCTGGTATGCGGAGGATGATTACTTTTGGCATGTAAGTAGGTATTGGACGAAATCGGTTTGACATACAGTGAAGTAATTACTCTGTTTTCCCCTGGAAGTCCAGTTAGGACTAGATCCAGAAATGGAAGCTCATTCTTCTCAAAAGTGTAGGTAAAATGTAATCCCATTTCATTGTTGTTGAGATAATCGACAAACAATTCACTGTCTGACCGTGTGCCAGACCACAAACTAAAGCACTCTCAGGACTTCTTAATAGTGGGTCATAAACCAGTGTTTATTGACGTTTTCGGGGTTCACACAGACCCCTTCATCAGAAACACTGGTTTATGACCCACTATTAAGAAGTCCTGAGAGTGCTTTCGTTTGTTGTTGTATACCTTTGAAGCAGGTGTGTTAAATTTGGTGTTATCGCTCTCACACTCTCCCATACTGTAAGTTCAACATGGCACCTCATGGCAAAGAACTCTCTGAGGAACTGAAAAAAAGAATTGTTGTTCTACATAAAGATGGCTTCGGCTATAAGAAGATTGCCAAGACCCTGAAACTGAACTGCAGCATGGTGGGCAAGACCATACAGCGGTTTCACAGGACAGGTTCCACTCAGAACAGGCCACTCAGAACAGGCCTCGCCATGGTCGACCAAAGAAGTTGAGTGCACATGCTCAGCGTCATATCCAGAGGTTGTCTTTAGGAAATAGATGTATGAGTGCTGCAAGCATTGCTGCAAAGGTTAAAGGGGTGGAGGGTCAGCCTGTCAGTGCTCAGACCATACGCCGCACACTGCATCAAATTGGTCTGCATGGCTGTAGTCCCAGAAGGAAGCCTCTTCTAAAGATAATGCACAAGAAAGCCCACAAACAGTTTGCTGACGACAAGCAGACTAAGGACGTGGATTACTGGAACCATGTCCTGTGGTCCGATGAGAACAAGATAAACTTGTTTGGTTCAGATGGTATCAAGAGTGTGTGGCGGCAACCAGGTGAGGAGTACAAAGACAAGTGTGTCTTGCCTACAGTCAAGCATGGTGGTGGGAGTGTCATGGTCTGGGACTGCATGAATGCTGCCAGCACTGGGGAGCTACAGTTCATTGAGGGAACCATGAATGCCCACATGTACTGTGACATACTGAAGCAGAGCATGATCCCCTCCCTTCAGAGACTGCGCCGCAGGGCAGTATTCCAACATGATGACCCCAAACGCTGAGGGTAAAGGTGATGGACTGGCGAAGCATGTCTCCAGACCTAAACCCTATCGAGCATCTCTGGGGCATCCTCAAATGGAATGTGGGGGAGCACAAGGTCTCTAACTTCCACCAGCTCTGTGATGTCATCATGGAGGAGTAGTGGAAGTGGACTCCAGTGGCAACCTGTGAAGCTCTGGTGAACTCCATGCCCAAGAGGGTTAAGGCAGTGCTGGAAAATAATGGTGGCCACACAAAATATTGACACTTTGGGCCCAATTTGAACATTTCCACTTAGGGGTGTACTCACTTTTGTTGCAAACGGTTTAGACATTAATGGCTGTGTGTTGAGTTATTTTGAGGGGACAGCAAATTTACACTGTTATACAGACTGTACACTCACTACTTTAAATTGTAGCAAAGTATAATTTCTTCAGTGTTGTCACATGAAAATATATAATAAAATATTTACAAAAATTTGAGGGGTGTACTCCCTTTTGTGAGATACTGTATATACTGTATATATAAAACTGACATATTTCATTATATACTGTATAATTTTCATATGTTATGTTATGCAAACTTTCAAACCTTAATAGTTTACATCAGGTCTCCAAAAGTGCACCTCTTAACTCGCCACTTATCATATAAGTTCTAATAGCGCTCCCTGAGCTATCCATTAAAAGTAGACATGTCCACTGGCGTAATTTTCGGTAAGGCCCATTATTTTGTTCCGAATATTCAAAATACTTTGAGTTTTGAATATTCGTTGCCTGTGCTATTCGGTATTCATCTCATTTTAAATTAATACCGACCATTCGTGGAACATGTTCCTTTGCTACAGGGGAAAAAGTTCACCTGTAGCATAAAATACTTAGCTTTAGCATGCTGGTGAGCCGCGCTAATCCTGATCCTTCTTCACAGGGATCATATCTCAAGAGATGATCGGATAACATAGATTTAACCATATATTCTCAACAATTGTTAACTGCATGTATAAGCTCATCTAAGCTACAGATGTAATATATATAAGTAATTTGAACGTTAGCTTACCTTTAATAACAGCAGTATAATATGTGCATGAATATTGTTTCTTACAGTTTAAAATATAATAGAATATTAAGGATATATGTGATTGATAGGAGTCCTCCCCAATCTCAGTGATCCAAGTAAATTGTTGCCTCAAAAACAAGAAAAAGAAAATATAGTGCAATACAATTTGATAAAAAGAGATATTATTCACATTGGTGGTTCCGCCAAGAGGTTACTCAAATTTTGTAGAGCCAGTCAGGCTCTAGGTACAGGCGCACACCTTGATTTATACTGCCAGGTACCCAGTATACACCAACCGCAGGCCGCTGCTTTAGATAAATGGATTTTTATTTAAAAACATAAAACTTATAAAAAAAGCCACGAATATTAGCTCATTCATATGGTCACTGGGGTATCTGTCCACAAACAGGGCTTTAGTGGGGGTGGTATCGCAACCCTTACTCGGATTGAGGTGGATAGCGTGCCTGGTGGCTGTGCTAGCCTTCCCTGGGTCGATGATAAACACTTGATACCTGTCCTGGCGACTTTTTCCGTAAGAGCTTGATAGTGTCGTTAAGCTGGCGTTCCTGAAATACGTTTCGCCATAAGCGTATGGCTTTTTCAAGGAAATAGAATGGTGTGAGTCTGATTTTCTGGTGCTGATATGCGGTAAGCAATCCTCCTATTGGTCATGTCCAAAGATGTCATCAGTCTGTGTTTAAATGTTCCGTCCTCCATTTTGGAAGAGGGCAAAATTCACAAAAAAACATTATCCATATGCATGTTGTCCATTTTGGAAAAGGGTAGATGCATGATGTTGCTCCTTTTTCTTATTACGATATGATATCTATATATATAGGTAGTAAGTTCAAATATTGTAAAACATTTGCATCGAGAGGTGAAATGTGTCTTATTACATATTTAAACGAAAACACAATGCAGGGTTATATAGTAAACTTTATACCAATTGCGGAGTCTATTTGAAAGACACTCTAAACTCAACTTATTTTGCTTCCAAAAATAACAAAATCATCTATTTATAATAGGTGATTAAATAGCGTTCTCACTTATTTTATACATAGTAGCAGTAGTTGATAACTTATGCAAATAATTGTGACATCACACATACTATAATCAGAACAAAAGAATATACATTTTTGCATAATTAGACGGAAATTGAACTACGAGTTAACATTGCTAGTGTATATAACAACAGCTGACAAATAATTATGACTTCACTATAAATTACAATCCACAGTCCTTAAGTGACCGCTTATTGCAAAAGGTCAAGAAATATAGAATTAGTGTCTCTGATAGATCCAAAAATAACTTTCAGGGTTATACAGGGTAATATTGACTAAAAATGGAAGGAGGGAAATGAGAAATGCAAAAACTATAACTTTAAATTTGAACTCTAAATTAACTCAAAATGGTGTAACTCAAAATCTTTGTTCAAGCCGTCAGGTACTAAGGTATCAAGGATATAAATCCATTTCATCTTTAATTGTCCTAGATCTTGTAATCTATCTCTTCCTCTCCAATTTTGAGTAGCTTTCCTAATTCCTATAAAATCTACATTTTTTTGTGTTTAGCCAGCAGTACTGGGCGCAGTACCTAGTTTCCTATCGCCATTACATAGATCATATTTCTGAAGTCTTACTTAAAGGGACATAATACTCATATGCTAAATCACTTGAAACTGATGCAGTATAACTGTAAAAAGCTGACAGGAAAATATCACCTGAGCATCTCTATGTAAAAAAGGAAGATATTTTACCTCACAATCTCCTCAGCTCAGCAGAGTAAGTTCTGTGTAAAAAGTTATACTCAGCTGCTCCCAGCTGCAGGTAAAAAAATTAAAAAAATGAAGAAATGAACAGCAGCCAATCAGCATCAGCAGTGCTGAGGTCATGAACTCTTAATGTGATCTCATGAGATTTGACTTAACACTCATGAGATTTCCTAGTAAGCTTCCTTTACCTGATTGGTGAAATAATATGAGAGTGCACGAAGCTCATCCTTTCAGTTGTCCCGGAACAGACATACTAATATGCTGCTTAGAAATCCTTTACAATGGGAGGTGGCTACTGAGGAACTTTTGAGGTAAAATATCTTTCTTTTTTACATAGAGATGTTCAGGTGATATTTTCTAATCAGCTTTTTACAGCTATACTGCATCACTTTCAAGTGTTTAAACATTTGGGTATTATGGCCCTTTAAGTAATTTCTAAAACATCTAGAAAGCAATCAATTTAATATAGCCTTTACTTGGAGTTATAGTCAACATAGAGCAGATTTTTTGGATTTGGAAATATATATAGAAGACAACAAAATAAAGAGTAAAAACTTTTTTTAAAAAGTTGATGTGAATAATTTTACTAACACCAATAGTTGTCATCAAAATAAATGGCTTTCCAATATCCCAAAAAGCCAATTTATTAGACTTAAAAGAAATTGCAAAGAGAATAAGGAATTTTTAACACAGGCAGAAATTCTCAAAGAACGATTTGTAGAAAAAAATTATAAAGAAACATCTATTACAAGAACAATAGAAGAAGATGAGAAAATGGAACATAAAAATCTTTTAAAATACAAAGATAAAACTGATATGGCTCCCAAGAAACCAATACGTCCATTAGTTTTAAGACATGGTTCACAATACAATCAAATTAGAGACATCATTAACAAACATTGGAAAATGTTATTAGATTCTATATTGGAAACCATTCTGGAAGAGAGACCTAATATTGTATATAGCAAAGTGCCTAATATAAAAGATCAATTAGCTAAAAGTTACATCAAAGACAAAAATATAAATTGGGGGGGCGGAGCTAGCTAGCAGATAGAGCAGACGTGCGTGTCTACAGCTTCTCTGCTAAAAACTGTTAAAAACCAAATTAAACCCTTTATATTGGCCAAAAAACTCCCTAACCTTCGGGAACAGTGGGGTTAATACCTCTAAGAACTAGGAGAGTAAAAACCTGGACAGTAGCTGATACTGGAGGTCTCTAAGGCCCGCGATCGACAGAGGGGATACAACTCCTTTTTTTAACTCCCACCAGGTGCATCAATCGACTGCTTACCACAGGAGGGTAATTGTCTCTGTCTCCTGAGATCCGGAGACCAACTTGGCCACCAGCGGTAGAAAAACTGAAGAAGGATCAACCGCCTGAGAGGCATCTGCTCTCCGTGTAGCGCCAACAGCTTCATCGCTACGCGGCACTTACCGAGTCAAGAGAGCTCATCCATGGACTGATAGAGCAGCGATCTCCGGAACAGGCGACTGAGTCTAGCGGCTTGGATCCGGAGGACTGCAGACTGTGGAACCTAACGTGATCCGCCATCTTGGTCAGCAAGTGCGTAGTGTCGCATCCACATACATGAAGATATATACTGGCAGCCCCAATCTGCGCTGATAGCACCTAGCCTAACCCTCTGAGCAGTTAGACACTGCTATTACAGTTACTAAGGTCTCCCTCAGACAGAGGTCTGCTGCCCGCATCTGATTGCGCCACATGTACTAGTACAAAGTACTTTCCTGCCATTAACATGGCTGCTGATATTACTTACGCAAAATTTGTAACTCTCGAAACATAGGCTGCTTATTCCCCCCCAGGAAACTAGATAAAACCAACAGAACTACACGGTACTAACTACAAGTTGTCAAAAGGGATGAGCAGATCTGCAATATGATTAAGGAACTTTTGTGTACGCATTTCTCTTGGTTCAATATACACATGAAATTCCTATTGATGGAGACATAGACCTACTGAGAGCTAAACATCTGAGCCGGTTTCTCTACATCAGGGGTTAAGTGTTGCGGATGGGATCAGCCCTGAAGAGCAGTTAATTGAGATGAATGATTCAGAGCCTCATACTGCAGCCCTGCCTGCACTTAAATCATTACTGGGATGAACTTCAAAGAGACGGCTTCTCAAGGGTCAGTGCACATCACATCTTGCCCCTGTCCCTCTATGGAGACTAGAACAGTAGTCAGGCTAAGGTGCCTTACCATTCAGACCGATGTGGGATGATGCCACTATTGTAACGCTACTACTATTTCTGGAAACATATGTTTTTCACTGAACGTTCCTCATATTGTTTAAATAGTTTAATACTGTCCTTTATTTATGGGATTGTAGCCTGCTTTACATGCCTTGGTGTGAGACCGTGCTTGATTTAATGCTGTACAGACCATTCATAATCTCAATGTCCACTAGTCCTGATTGTTTATTTTAGTATAAGTAATGTAATTGTTATACTGATATTCTTTGCAATAACGATAAGAATCTACTGTTTACTCATACACTATGTCGGCTCTCATTTTGACATATAGAGGTTGTGTGTAAGATCCCAATTTATTGAGCTAAACCTAATGATCATATGATAGCAATTTTAAGCATAAAATCCACTGGGTTGGGAATACTGCCACTACTTGGGTCTACAGGGTTACTGGGTAATATAACAGGGTTACTTTGTAATGTAACAGGGCCCCATACATTACTGTGTGTACTAGGTGCTGTGTGTGCTAGGTGCTGTGTGCCTAGGTATTGTGTGTGCTAGGTACTATGTGCGCTAGGTGCTGTTGGGGATAGCTGCTGTTTGTGCTAGGTACTGTTTGTGCTAGGTACTGTGCGTGCTAGGTACTGTGTGTGCTAACTTCTGTGTGTGCTAGGTACTGTGTGGGCTGGGCACTGTGTGTGTTGGGTACTGGTTGTGCTAAGTACTGTTTGTGCTAGGTACTGTGTGTGCTAGGTACTGTATGTGCTAGGTACTGTATGTGCTAGGTACTGTGTGTGCTAGGTACTGTGCGTGCTAGGTACTGTGCGTGCTAGGTACTGTGTGTGCTAGGTACTGTGTGTGCTAGGTACTGTGTGTGCTAGGTACTGTGTGGGCTGGGCACTGTGTGGGCTGGGCACTGTGTGTGTTGGGTACTGGTTGTGCTAAGTACTGTTTGTGTTAGGTACTGTTTGTGCTAGGTACTGTGTGTGCTAGGTACTGTGTGTGCTAGGTACTGTTTGTGCTAGGTACTGTGTGTGCTAGGCACTGTTTGTGCTAGGTACTGTTTGTGCTAGGTACTGTCTGTGCTAGGTACTGTCTGTGCTAGGTACTGTTTGTGCTAGGTTCTGTTTGTGCTAGGTAATGTGTGTACTAAGTACTGTTTGTGCTAGGCACTATGTGTGCTAGGTAATGTGTGTGCCAGGTACTGCTCGTGCCAGGAACTGCCTGGGCCAGGTAATGTCTGTGCTGGGTACTGTCTGTGCTAGGTACTGTCTGTGCTAAGTACTGTCTGTGCTAGGTACTGTCTGTGCTAGGTACTGTATGTGCCGGGTACTGTCTGTGCTGGGTACTGTCTGGGCTGGGTGCTGTATGTGCTGGGTACTGTATGTGCTAGGTACTGTCTGTGCTAGGTACTGCCTGTGCTAGGTACTGTCTGTGCTGGGTACTGTCTGGGCTGGGTGCTGTCTGTGCTGGGTGCTGTCTGTGCTGGGTAATGTATGTGCTAGGTACTGTCTGTGCTAGGTACTGCCTGTGCTAGGTACTGTCTGTGATGGGTGCTGTCTGTGCTGGGTGCTGTCTGTGCTGGGTGCTGTCTGTGCTAGGTACTGTCTGTGCTGGGTACTGTCTGTGCTAGGTACTGTTTGTGCTAGGTTCTGTTTGTACTAAGTACTGTTTGTGATAGGCACTATGTGTGCTAGGTAATGTGTGTGCCAGGTACTGCTCATGCCAGGTACTGTCTGTGCTAGGTACTGTCTGTGCTAAGTATTGTCTGTGCTAGATATTTTCTGTGCTAGGTACTGTCTGTGCTAGGTACTGTCTGTGCTGGGTACTGTCTGTGCTGGGTACTGTATGTGCTAGGTACTGTCTGTGCTAGGTACTGCCTGTGCTGGGTACTGTATGTGCTAGGTACTGTCTGTGCTAGGTACTGCCTGTGCTAGCTACTGTCTGGGCTAGGTACTGTCTGGGCTGGGTACTGTCTGGGCTGGGTACTGTCTGTGCTGGGTACTGTCTGTGCTGGGTACTGTCTGTGCTAGGCACTGTCTGTGCTGGGTACTGTCTGTGCTAGGCACTGTCTGTGCTAGGTACTGTCTGTGCTAGGTACTGTCTGTGCAAGGTACTTTCTGTGCTGGGTACTGTCTGCGTTAGGCACTGTCTGTGCTAGGTACTGTCTGTGCTAGGTACTGTCTGTGCTAGGTACTGTCTATGCTAGGTGCTGCCTGTGATAGGTACTATATGTGCTAGGTACTGTCTGTGCTAGGTACTGCCTGTGTTAAGTACTGCCTGTGCTGGTTACTGTCTGTGCTGGGTACTGTCTGTGCTAGGTATTTTCTGTGCTGGGTACTGTCTGTGCTGGGTACTGTCTGTGCTAGGTACTGTCTGTGCTAGGTATTTTCTGTGCTGGGTACTGTCTGTGCTGGGTACTGTCTGTGCTAGGTACTGTCTGTGCTAGGTATTTTCTGTGCTGGGTACTGCCTGTGCTGGGTACTGTCTGTGCTGGGTACTGTCTGTGCTGGGTATTGTATGTGCTAGTTACTGCCTGTGCTGGGTACTGTCTGTGCTAGGTACTGTCTGTGCTGGGTACTGTCGGTGCTGGGTACTGTCTGTGCTGGGTGCTGCCTGTGCTGGGTACTGCCTGTGCTGGGTACTGCCTGTGCTAAGTACTGCCTGTGCTGGGTACTGCCTGTGCTGGGTACTGCCTGTGCTGGGTACTGCCTGTGCTGGGTATTGTTTGTGCTGGGTACTGTCTGTGCTAGGTATTTTCTGTGCTGGGTACTGCCTGTGCTGGGTACTGTCTGTGCTGGGTACTGTCTGTGCTGGGTATTGTATGTGCTAGTTACTGCCTGTGCTGGGTACTGTCTGTGCTAGGTACTGTCTGTGCTGGGTACTGTCGGTGCTGGGTACTGTCTGTGCTGGGTACTGCCTGTGCTGGGTACTGCCTGTGCTAAGTACTGCCTGTGCTGGCTACTGTCTGTGCTGGGTATTGTTTGTGCTGGGTACTGTCTGTGCTGGGTACTGCCTGTGCTGGGTACTGCCTGTTCTGGGTACTGCCTGTGCTAGGTACTGTCTGTGCTAGGCACTGCCTGTGCTGGTTACTGTCTATGCTGGGTGCTGTTAGTGCTGGGTGCTGTTAGTGCTAGGCACGGTGTGTGTTGGGTGAAGTGTGTGCCGGGTACAGCCCTAAATTCTTTGAGTGTCCCATTCCATGCCTCCTCCTTCCTCATGTCGCTACATATTGTTGTTTTAGATTACTTTAATGTATATCGAGAGATCGATATAATACTATGTGTCGCTGGAAAATACTCTCCTCCTGAAGTACAAAAGTTTTTTTGTTCTAAGAGCCTATACTTGTCTACCTCATATATACTTTATGCAGGCTTTTGGAGTACTAAAATTCATTTATAAGCACTAGCTCCCCCTCCCCCCCACATTCTGAGCCCACATTAGGGTTCAACCTAGGTGAACTATTTTCACCACAAACTCCCTCATCATTCCTATTTCTGTTCTTATCTGTTAGAACTGTTTATTTAATGTCTCCTTCCCTTACTAAGGAAGGGTTACCTGACTTATCACAGTAATCTATTTTTACCACAAATCCTTGCAATTTACTTATGAGGTATTAATATTTTGACAGCAATTGTAACCGGACGTGCGTGTCCGATGCTTTTGTTTGTGTCTTTTTGAACAGGGGTCCTGCGTGTCCCCAAGTGTTACTTTAAATTCTAAACCCAAATAAAATTCTTTAAAAAAAAAAAAAATAATAAAAAAAATATATATAAATTGGTTACATACAGCACAAATAGGGTTTGTCAAATGCCAATTGTGTAATGCATGTCAGAATACAAAAACAACTAATAGAGTGACAAAACAATTTTTTTCTAAAGAAGGAAAGAAATTTTATATAAGAGAAACAATTTCCTGTAACAGCAAATATGTTGTATACATGTTGTGTTGCTCATGTAATCTGTTTTACGTAGGAAGAACTACCAGGTTATTAAAGACGAGAAAAACGAACATGTATACAACATTAAAACTGGTTTAAAAAACACACAGTATCAGCCCATTTTGATAAAGTTCACAATAGGGACCCTAAACATTTAGAATGTATAGAAATTAGGAAAGCTACTCAAAATTGGAGAGGAGGAGATAGATTACAAGATCTAGGACAATTAGAGATGAAATGGATTTATATCCTTGATACCTTAGTACCCGACGGCTTGAACAAAGATTTTGAGTTACACCATTTTGAGTTAATTTAGAGTTCAAATTTAAAGTTATAGTTTTTGTATTTCTCATTTCCCTTCTTCCATTTTTAGTTAATATTACCCTGTATAACCCTGAAAGTTATTTTTGGATCTATCAGAGGCACAGATTCTATATTTCTTGACCTTTTGCAATAAGCGGTCACTTAAGGACTGTGGATTGTAATTTATAGTGAAGTCATAATTATTTGTCAGCTGTTGTTATATACACTAGCAATGTTAACTCGTAGTTCAATTTCCGTCTAATTATGCAAAAATGTTGTTATATATACTAGCAAAATAAGGGAGAGCGCTACACAATCATCGATTAGAAATATATGATCTCTTTATTTTTTTAAAAAAGAGACAGGCGGAGTCTAAAGTAGACCCTGTAACTGATATAATGCTACTAGATAACTCATAGTTCAATTTCCGTTTTTTTTTGTTCTGATTATAGTATGTGTGATGTCACAATTATTTGCATAAGTTTTTTAACTACTGCTACTATGTATAAAATAAGTGAGAACACTATTTAATCACCTATTATAAATAGATGATTTTGTTATTTTTGGAAGCAAAATAAGTTGTGTTTAGAGTGTCTTTCAAACAGACTCCTCAATTGATATAAAGTTTACTATATAACCCTGCATTGTGTTTTCATTTAAATATGTAATAAGACACATTTCACCTCTCGATGCAAATGTTTTCCAATATTTGAACTTACTATATATATATATATAGATATCATATCGTAATAAGAACAAGGAGCAGCATCATGCATCTGCCCTTTTCCAAAATGGACAACATGCATATGGATAATGTTTTTTTTGGAATTTTGCCCTATTCCAAAAAGGGAGGACGGAACATTTAAAAACAGAATGATGACATCTTTGGACATGACAAATAGGAGGATTGCTTACTGTATATCAGCACCAGAGAATTAGACACACACCATTGCATTTCCTTGAAAAAGCCATACGCTTTACGGTGAAATGTACGTTGAGAACGCCAACTTAACGCCACTATTAAGCTCTTACGGAAAAAGTCACCAGGACAGATATTAAGTATTTATCATCGACCCAGGGAAGGCTAGCACAGCCACCAGGCACGCTATCCACCTCTATCCGAGTAAGGGTTGCGATACCACTCCCACTAAAGCACTGTTTGTGGACAGATAACCAAGTGACCATATGTATAAGCTAATATTCGTGGCTTTTTTATAAGTTTTATGTTTTTAAAAAAAAATCAATTTATCTAAAGCAGCGGCCTGCGGTTGGTGTATACTGGGGACCTGGCAGTATAAAACCAGGTGTACGTCTGTACCTAGAGCTTGGCTTGCTCTACAAAGTTTGAGTAACCCCTTGGCGGGACCACCGATGTGAATAGTATCTCTTTTTATCAAATTGTATTGCACTATATTTTCTTTTTCTTGTTTTTGAGGCAATAATTCACTTGGATCACTGAGATTGAGGAGGACTCCTATCAATCACATATATCCTTAATATTGTATTTGATTACTATTTATTATTGTTTAGCTTTCACTTTATATTTTCACCATTATTTATACACTAAGTGATTTTTGTACTTTTTGTTTATTGAAATATGAGTTCAAATCCCAATAAAAATACCTCTGTATCCTAATCTTATATAAGTCCCAGCTTTTGTCTAATAACTACATAAAGATACAAAGTAACAGCAAAATTATAAGTTGTGTGCTAAACCCGGTGTGTAAATAACGCAAAAAAATGAGCGGTATCACACTCTCCATAGAGCTGCCATTACAAGTTACAGAAAAAAACTTCTTTTGTTGTGCAATATGGTGCAATAAGCTCCATACCGCACAAAACCCAAGATATGGCTTCACGTGCTCGTGCACGTTTTCCCCATAGACATCAATAGAGAGAAAGTGTTTGAAAAAAACGAATACCTGCGATCGTGGAATGGCGATCGCTATACTGCAACCCCATTGATGTCTATGGGGAAATGTAAAAACCTAACACCCTAACATAAACCCCTAGTCTAAATACCCCTAATCCGCTGCACCCGACATTGCCGACACTAAATAAAATTATTAACCCCTAAACTGCCGCCCCTTGCATGGCTAACACCTAAATAAACCTTGTGATGGATTACCGGCTACCCCAACTGGGTAGCTCCACCAACCGATCTCCCAACAGCTGGAACCAGCTGCTATTTAGCGGAGAAGAAGTGATTTAGCAGGAGCCCACCCAAATAACTAGACATACTAGCATTCAGGTGAAACAACAACTACCTTTAATTGAGAAACACACACATCTTTTATACACACAGCTCATCTTGATAAGACACTGGACAATCCCACAATTTTCCCACCATTCCCGCCCCTTTAGACAGTTTGGCGCCTCCATAGCAGCCACAGTCCCACAGAATCCCAGTAACCAGGGGTGGCGGTTTTGGGCTGATCCCGGTGGAGGGGTGTCATTTTAAAGTTCTCAGTCCCCAGATGCCACAGTCCAAAAAGCGGCATGATTCGTTACGGGGGACCGAAAATACAGTCCGTTGAAGTTATGGGGGTAGGGGTGTCCAAAACCCCCGGATCCCAAAGGAGCTCCCCTCCGGTAATTCCCCCACCTCTTGTCCACCCTAGGGGCAGCCTGGTCTGCGGTGGTGGGTCGCTGGTCATAGACCCATTCTTTTACCTCTACATGATTATAGAAATGCTCCAGTAGGAAAAGCTGTGCAACTTTGGCCCCAGTGGTGGCTTTGCAGCCAGCTAGCCAAGGGTCCATCTAATGGGTGAACTGGTGCGTCTACTTTGTAAAAGGCTGTCCCTCTTGTTTTCTCAGGTCCCTGAATTTCTTTTGGTGAGCTTCCGGCGTGAGCCCATAGCGAGCAAGGATGCAGTTTTTCACCTTGGTATAGTCCTTCTGGTCCTCTGAAAGGGTAGTGTGGAAAGCTGCCAAGGCTCGTCCTGACAACTTGCCGATCAGGACGGAGAGACTATCAGCATGGGCTATCCCCTGCAGTGAGCATTGGGTCTCAAAAACTTGAAGATAGCAGTCGATATCTTCATCTTCCTCCTTAAAGGCCCAGAAAGCTCCATGTGGTAACTGGCGTGGACAGGGGACCTGCATCTCGAAGGCTGGCAGGGCTCCTCCCGTGGACTGGTGGAGTTGAGCTAACTTGAGCTGGGTGACATCCGAGATAATTTTGGTGATGACCTGCTGGGGTGGTCGGGTATCATACAGCGCAATACGCCACTCCACCTCCCATTGTATATCAGGCATGGAGGACCCCGGGGTGGACGCTGTACTGGGTTCTGTACTGTTCGCTGTATGGGGTTGTTAATTACCCTGTTCGCTGTATGGGGTTGTTTATTACCCTGGTCGTTATCCGATCCACCGGCTGTCTCGTTCACTCGGTCCTCCTCTATCATCTCTCTGGTGAGGACTGCCTTATTCTTGTTACCCGCAGTCTTTCCTCGAGTCTCCATCCGAGACTGTCTTTAGATGGTGGTTTGGAAGTTTCAGGTACATGAAAGCATCCCACCGCTGCCACCAATGTGATGGATTACCGGCTACCCCGACTGGGTAGCTCCTCCAACCGATCTTACAACACCTGGAACCAGCCACTATGTAGCAGAGAAGAAGTGATTTAGCAGGAGCCCACCCAAATAACTAGGCATACTAGCATTCAGGTGAAACAAGAACTACCTTTTATTGAGAAACACACACATATTTTATACACACAGCTCATCTTGATAAGACACTGGACAATCCCACAATTTTTCCACCATTCCTGCCCCTCCAGACAGTCTGACGCCTCCATAGCAGCCACAGTCCCACAGAATCCCAGTACCCAGGGTAATCATTTAAAGCTCTCGGTCCCCAGATGCCACACTCCAAAAAGCGGCATGATTTGTTACTGGGGACCAGAGATATAGTCCATTGAAATTATGGGGTAGGGGTGTCCAAAACCCCCGGTTCCCAAAGGAGCTCCCCTCCGGTAATTTCCCCACCTCTTGTCCACCCTAGGGGCTACCAATCCCCAAAAGAGCGACACTCTGGGGCAAAGGGCCGATGGAGCGACCAGGGGTAAAGTTAGCGGGTGTCCTGCTGTTCTGTGGCCAACTGGGAGTTCCAGGAGCCCGGCCTGGATTCATCACCAAATAAACTAAACAGAAGGTCTGGGAGATCGTGGTTGCTCTCTGGAGCCCAAAACCATTGAGAAACAACAGGGGTGAGGTAGTGGGGGGGGGGTAGGGGTTTAACCCTTGCAGCCCGGTATCCGTGACAAACCTATTAACCCCTAAACCATTGGCCCCCCACATCACTACTACTAAAAAAAAAAACTATTAACCCCTTAACCCGCCGGCCCCCCACATTGCTACTACTATAATAAAACTATTAACCCCTAAACCGCACCCCCCACATTGCTACTACTGTAATAAAACTATTAACCCCAAAACCGCCCCCCCACATCGTTACTACTATAATAAAACTATTAACCCCTAAACCGCCGCCCCCCACATCGCTACTACTATAATAAAACTATTAACCCCTAAACCGTCGCCCCCCCCACATCGCAACAAACTAAATTAAACTATCAACCCCTAAACCTAACACCCCCCTAACTTTAAATTAAACTTACAATATAACTACCTTAAAATAAATAAAAACTTACCTGTGAAATAAAAAAAATTAGATTAAACTATAAATTAACCTAATATAACTATTTAAAAAATAAAAATAAACTAAAAATAAAAAAACTTAAATTATAATAATAAAAAACCTAACACTACGAACAATAAAAAAACACTAAGATTACAAAAATAATAAACAAAATTATAAAAACTAATAAAAATTAAACCTAATCTACAGTAATACCCCTATAAAAACAAAAAAGCCACCCGAAAATAAAAACACCCCCTAAGCTAACAATAAGCTACCAATTGCCCTTAAAAGGGCCTTTTGTAGGGCATTGCCCTGAAGCAATCAGCTCTTTTACCTAAAAAATTACAAAGTCCTCCCCTATAAGTAAACCCCCCCTAACAGCCAATAGAATGAGAGCTGCTTAAATCCTATTGGCTGATTTGAACAGCCAATAGGATTTTAGCAGCCCTAATTCCTATTGGCTGATTTAAATGTAATGGTACCCCCAGTATAAAAGGTGTACTTTGCATTTCAATCCTCAGTGTGCGGCGGACGATCGCATGAAGAGGACCTCCACGTCGGATCGATGGACTTCCGCCTGGACCTTCGCCTGGACCTCCGCCTCCGTGCATCGACGCCTCCGCAGAGATGAAGAAGATGCCGGTCCCACGATGGATGAAAATGGAGCTGCCTGGATGAAGATGGAGCCGCCAGGATGAAGATTGTTCAAGCTGGACTTTAGCAACTAAGAGGGTCTAGTGTTAAGTTTTTTTAAGGTTGTTTGGGGTGGGGGGGGTTTTTTAGATTAGGGTTTGGGCAGTTCTTAAAAGAGCTGAATGCCCTTTTAAGGGCAAGAAAAAGAGCTGAATGCCCTTTTAAGGGCAATACCCATACAAATGCCCTTTTCAGGGCAATGGGTAGATTAGGTTTTTTTAAATAGTTTTTTTATTATTTTGTGTCGGTTTTGGGGTGTAGGTGCTTGTAATGTTAGTAGGTCTTTGTATTTTTTTTCTGAAAAAGAGCTGATTTCTTTAGGGCAATGCCCTCCAAAGGCCCTTTTTAAGGGCTATTTGTAGTTTATTATAGATTATGTTTCTTTTATTTTGGGGTGTTTTTTTTAAATGGGTATTAGAATATTAATAATTGTTATTATTTTGGATAATTTGTTTGTTATTTTGTGTATTGTTTTTTTTGTTTTGGGGTGGGTTTATTTTTTTAGAATAGCCATTTTTTATTTTTAATAGGCAGCAAAAGTGCTGAATGCCCTTTTAAGGACAATGCCCATACAAATGCCCTTTTCAGGACAATGGGTAGATTAAGTTTTACTTTATTTTAATTTTGTGGGTTTGGGGGGTGGGGGTTTGTATACTGTTAGGGGGTGTATGTTTTTCATTTGTAGAAAAAGAGCTGATTTCTTTAGGGCAATGCCCTACAAAAGGCCCTTTTAAGGTCCCTTGGTAGTTTATTATAGATTAGCTTTTTTATTTTGGTGTGTGTTTTTTTTTAAAACAGGTTATTAGAATAGGAATAATTTTTATTGTCTTTGGATAATTTTGTTTGTTATTTTTTGTAATGGTAGTTTTTTTATTTTTTTGTAATTTTAAAGTTTTTTATTTTTTGTAATGGTAGGTTTTTTATTTTGCAATGTTAGGTTTTATTTCACAGGTGAGTTTGTATTTATTTTAGCTAGGTAGTTAGTAAATAATTAATAACTATTTACTAATTAGTCTACCTAGTTAAAATAAATACAAACTTACCTGTGACATAAAAATAAAACCTAAACTAGCTACAATATAACTATTAGTTATATTGTAGCTAGCTTAGGTTTTATTTCACAGGTAAGTATGTATTTAGTTTTAAATAGGTATTATTTAGTTAATAATTGTAACTTTAATTTAGCTCTATTTTAATTATGGTAAAGTTAGGGGGTGTTAGGGTTAGGTTAAGGGTTACAATTAGGGTTAGGTTTAGGGTTAGGTTTAGGGGTTAATAGATCATTTAGGTTGTTGCGATGTGGGGGTCTGGCGGTTTAGGGGTTAATAGGTTTATTTAGTAGTAGTGATGTGGGAGGCCAGAGGTTTAGGGGTTAATAACTTTATTTGGTGGCGTCGATGTTGGGGAGTGGCGGTTTAGGGGTTAATATTTTTATTATAGTGTGGGCGATGTTGTGGTGCGGGGGAATTGGGGTTAATAACTTTAGTATAGTGGCGGCGATATCGTGAGCGGCAGATTAGGGGTAATAGATTTATTTTGGTGGTGGCGATATCGCGAGCGGCAGATTAGGGGTTAATAAGTTTATGTAGGTGTCGGCGATGTCGGTGGGGGCAGATTCAGGGTGTTTAGACGTGGGGTTTATGTTAGGGTGTTAGGTTTAAACGTAACATTTTTTTCCCCATAGACATCAATGGGGCTGCGTTACGGTGCTTTTCATTCCGCGATTGCAGGTGTTAGGTTTTTTTCTAACACGCTCTCCCCATTGATGTCTATGGGGAAAGCGTGCACGAGCACGTCAAAGCAGCGTTTGTATTTTGTGCGGTATGGAGCTCAACACAACCATATCGCACGCACAAGCCGGCTTTTCTTAAACTTGTAATGGCAGCGCTATCGAGGGTGAAATAACGCAACTTTTGTTGCGTTCGTTATATACCCTCTATAGCGCAAAACTTGTAATCTAGGTGAATGTGATTTGCTAATATAATGTACCAGCTGTGCAGATTAATTTAGGAATCTCTAAATTTGGTCTAATGAGCTTTCCCACACTCTAGGGATATGTTCCCATAACCTCATGAAATTAATAAATATGTCAGCTCTGTGTAGATTGCAGTCAGCATGCTGCAGGAAAATGACAAGGTGAGTCTGTGTAATACTTTTATCAGCCTTTCTTTCATACACAATATCTTTACCTACTCTCCCTTTCTGACATTAAACACTTTAATACGTTAATATAAAATAAATCACATATATAAAAAGAAGTCTGCAATAGACTTTCATTATTTATTTTGTCCCTTTTTCCTGAAATTCCATTATTAAATTGAGAGTTTTTCAGTTCCTGTTAGAAATGGAAGTGCAGAACACTGTTATATTCCACACAGCCATTGGCTGCACACTCTAGTGACCTATTTATAAAAGTCCCTAATTTGCCACAGCAGAGAAGGTAACCTAAGTTACAACATGGCAGCTCCCATTGTTTTTTGACACTAAAACTTTACACTTATTTTTTCACTATTTAAACATCTAATGAAACTTAAAAAAAAAAATACATTTACATGTTGAGACTAATCTTTTCTTTGAATACATCATTCTATCTAGCATTTATTTAGGGCCAGATTACAAGTGGAGCGCTAAATATCGTTTTCTTGGAAACAATATTAGAGCTCCACTTAGTAATGCCAGCGCACGCTAATGTGCGCTGGTATTAATAGTTGAAAGCAATGCGAACACGAGTTTGCGTTCACATTGCTAAATAAGAGCCTCATTCTTATGCCGTCAGAAACGGCATGAGAGCTTGCGCAGCACAGGGGGTTAGTAACGCAGCGATGGCAGCAATTTGTAAATATATATGTATATGCTTATATACATATATATTTATGTGTTAATATGAGTATATAACTGGGAACACACAGGTCCCATAGACCACAATGTAAAGGCACTTTTCAGTGCTGTTTTTTTTCTAACACTCCCCCAACTTTAAAGCCCAAAATTGTCTAGTGTATTTTTTTAATAAAAAAACTATAATGCCCTCTATTTTGAGGGCATTTGGGGCACTTCTAGAAAATTAACCAGAGAACTAATCTAATAATGGTTAAAGGGACACTGAACCCAAATTTTTTCTTTTGTAATTCAGAAAGAGCATTCAATTTTTAGCAACTTTCTAATTTACTCCTATTTTCAATTTTTCTTCGTTCTCTTGCTATCATTATTTGAAAAAGAAGGCATCTAAGCTTTTTTTTGGTTTCAGTACTCTGGACAGCACTTTTTTATTGGTGGATGAATTTATCCACCAATCAGCAAGGACAACCCAGGTTGTTCACCAAAAATGGGCCGGCATCTAAACTTACATTCTTGCATTTCAAATAAAGATACCAAGAGAATGAAGAAAATTTGATAATAGAAGTAAATTAGAAAGTTGCTTAAAATTGTATGCTCTATCTGAATCACAAAAGAAAATTTTTGGGTACAGTGTCCCTTTAATTGTCAGATTGTTAATTGCTACTGCAAGCTCACGGCAGCAATAACCTGCCACTTGTAATGGCTGGTTATTTATCAGATTTGGGCGTTTGTGGGCGTGCGATAATTTAGCACTCCACTTGTAATCTAGCCCTTAGTGTTTAATGTCTCTTTAAAAACACATTGAAGACCTATTGCTTTTGTCTAAAAATTAGGCTTTTCCCACACTCCCTAGGAAGCCAAAAAAAAAAAACTTCTATAACCTGAAAGTGCTGCAAATCAAATAGCTGATTTAGGCAATTTGCAGCATTTTGAAAACCGAGATTACATATTTTGCTTATTGGCACAATTTGTACATGAAACCAAATGATTTGCCCTTTCATCTACATATTTTTCTGTATTATTATTATTGTTTTACTCTACCTTTACAGACATATGCTATGAGTACTGATTAGATTGATTCATACACATCTTAAAGGGACAGTCTACTCCAGAATTTTTATTGTTTAAAAAGATAATCCCTTTATTACCCATTCCCCGGTTTTGTATAACCAACACGGTTATATCAGTACACTTTTCTTTCCTAAGATATGGAGAGTCCACAACGTCATCAATTACTAGTGGGAATATCACTCCTGGCCAGCAGGAGGAGGCAAAGAGCACCACAGAAAAGCTGTTAAGTATCACTCCCCTACCCATAATCCCCAGTCATTCTCTTTGCCTCTGTCAATGCAGGAGGTGAAGTTTTTGGTGTCTGAAAAAAATTGGATTTCTTTTAACTACAAGCAAGATTCTTGGGTCTAGCCGCACTCCACGTTAATCTCTTCAGTAGGGTAGTGGTGGCTTTAAAGCAGTTAGAAACTTGTGAGGTGGGCTTTGCTGCGTTTTCCTAACATATTTGCTGCCCATGGTATAGAAAGCCAGAGTAGGTTTACTCTGTTCTTTCTTTTTTCTACCGGTCTCTTTGAGGAGTATGTGTCCTCTCATACCGTGTAAGCTGTCGTCCTGCCTGACAGCTAGATTGCAGGTAAGTGCCTTTTTGTCTTCTAGGTTTGGAGATGGGCACTTAAGATGTTTGCTCTGCAAATTTATGGGACTTGTATGTCCTTTATACAGGATATTTTTAGGCAGGGAACATGCGCTGTTATTGTGATAGAGACTAGGGGTTATCTCCCTTTATTTGGGTTTTTGCTTATGGGCTGTCAATATTAAAGGGACAGTCAAGTCCAAAATTTTTTTTCAAGTTTCAAATAGGACATTTTAAATTTAAACAACTTTCCAATTTAATTTTATCACCAATTTTGCTTTGTTCTCTTAGTATTCTTAGTTAAAAGCTAAACCTAGGAGGTTCATATGCTAATTTCTTAGATCTTGAAGGCCGCCTCTAATCTAAATACATTTTGATAGTTTTTCCCCACTAGAGGGCATTAGTTCACATATTTAATATAGATAACATTGAGCTCATTCACGTGAATTTACCATGGAGACAGCTCTGATTGGCTAAACTGCAAGTCTGTGCAAAGAACTGAAATAATAAATAATCTGCTGAGGCTTAGATACAAGGTAATTGCAGAGGTAAAACGTGTATAATTATAACTGTGTTGGTTATGCAAAACTGGGGAATTGGTAATTAAGGGATTATCTTTCTTTTAAAACAACAAAAATTCTGGTGTTGACTGTCCCTTTAAGCTATGAAGCTGCTTATTTTGTGTACAACGTTTCTTATTCCGTATGAGGCTAACCGTTAGCAGCTTGCTGAGGTGCGGTCTAGTCTCTCCCAGTCACTCCTAGATTGCACTGTGAGATACAATTGTGAAATCTGTTGCGTGTTTTTATATGTATTGGAATGTTCTTTATACATAGGGATGTCTATGTGGTCAATAGCATTTATGTTTGCTCTTTAGCAGAGGCATTAACTCCTTTTAAGATGTTTTGGGCTGAATTTTTTTTTTGCCGCGTATGATGGTTGTCCGTCATTAACGATTATGGCGTGGAGGATGCTGCAATCTTGCAGAGGGAGAAACGCGCGCTTCTAGTCTTACTGCGCTGTTTCTCGTCGGCGAGTCATGTGACCCGCTTCTCCACTTCAATCCTTTAGCAGTGCAGTGTTTTTTCTTAGCTGACTTCTTCTGAATATGTTGGATTGGCAGGAGAGTTTTTCTGCCAAATTTTTCTTTGTTTTCTAGCGGAGTTTGGTATTTAAAGTGAAAGTACCTAACAATTATTGCAATAAAATATTTTTATTTTTGAGTTAATGACCTATCTGTGTTTTTTAATTTATGCTTGTTGCATTAAGACACAAATTGTTTTGCCTCACTTTTTTTGTGCTGTCTGCTTAGCTAGGTCTGGGGTCAGCTTTCATTCCTAAGCAGAAGTTATATTTAACTCTTGTATGAAGAGTTAGATTGTTGCCCACTTAGCCTAATGTCTCTTAGGATGATGCTGTTCAGGCAATGCCGCAGTTTTCTCCTCAAAAAGTCCCAAGCCTCAATGGCATCACATGCAGTGCCCTGCGGTTTCTCTCAGCCTCCTGGAGGCGTTTATTTGCCTGTAGATTTACTGCACAGATATCTTCTGCGGTATCTGTGGTGTTGTCTATTTTTCCTGCCTTGGGGAAACGCAAGAGGAAATCTAAACTTTTCTCAGATAGTAAGGTGTCTGTTCTATTTGCTGCTGCGCAGGTTGAACTCCCCATTAACTCTGATGGGGAGGTTACCTTGGTGGCTTCTGAGAGTGTTATCTCGGATTCTGGCAGTGTAAATCCTTTGTCTGATGCTGAAGAAGTAAACTTCAGGTTTAAGCTTTAACACCTTTGTGTACTGTTAAGGAGGTATCGACTTATTTGCACGACTCCGATACTCTTGTCGTTGTCAACCTTATTAAACCATAATAAAGTCTATGATTTTCCTGTTTCCAGCCTGTGTGTCTGAGACTTTTCCAGGAATCAGAGAATTTAGGATTAGTTCTCCCTGTTTCCTGATTTAACAAGATGTTTTTTTGTTACTGTCTCCATTTCAATTCATGGCGCACGGTGCCTAAAGCAGAAGGGGCTTTTTCTTCTCTGGCTAGGAGAACTATGATCTCTATAGAGGATAACTGCTCCTTTATGGATTCATTGGAAAGGGCTTAATTGAAGGAGAATCAATTTTAGTAGAAACTCCTTTGGAGGAGATTCAAAAAAGGGTTACGGCTCCCTAGCTACATAATTCCTTTATTTTTTATGCTAAAGTACAAGTTATTAGTCTGGTTGCAAAGATGTCTGGCTTCACTGTCCTAGCCCGCTGAGCATTGATGGCTGGTGTTATCTCGATGTCCAAGCTTCTGGCGCTTACTTACAAGGGTAAGACCTTGTTTGATTCTGATCTAGCAGATGGAAAGGGTCTTTTCTACCGCTGAATTAGAAGAGCAGACCTAAAGGATGCCAGCCTTCTTGGTAGCTCAATCAATTTTGGGACAAGGGAAAGCTATCTTTAGAAACCCACAGCTGAGTCTAAGTCAGCATGAAAGGTCTGCCCCTGGTCCGGGATCGGATCAAGTAAGGAATAGATTTTCTCTTTTTGATTTAGCATCAATTTGGGATGTTCCAGAGCCTTGGACTGTGTACATAGTATCTCAGGGTTACAAAGAAGAATTCAGACTTCTTGAATTGCATTCAGTATTTTTCTTCCCTGTGAGTGATAGTCCAGTTCCAGTAAGGGAACAAGACCTGGATTCTACTCTTATCTGTTCGTGGTTCCCAAATAAGAGGGATTTTTTTTGACACATTCTAGACCTAAAGTGTCTTATCCAATTTCTCAGAATACCATCCTTCAAAATGGAAAAAATGTGTTCCTTTTTTTTACTTGGGTCCAAAAGGGTCAGTTCATGATGACCATAGACCTGAAGGATGCGTATTTTCTTGTCCTCATCCAGGGATTTTTCACATTCCTGAGATTCGCCTTTTTAAAAAAACTTTTTCAGTTTGTGTTTTTTTATTTGGTCTTGCCATAAACTCCTAGAAGTTTCTAAGGTTCTGGGGGCTCTCTTGGCAGTGATCACGTCTCAGGGAATTGCTGTATTGCCATTCCTGGACGACATTTTGGTTCCGGCTCCGTCTTTTCAACAAGCAAATTCTCACAGAGATCTTGTTGTCTTTTCTTCGTTCCCACGAAATTGAATCTAAATTGAATCTAAAAAAGGTTTTCCTTGTTCCAGCTTCAAAGCTTCAAGGGTATGTTTCCATAGGAACCATAATAGATTACCTATCTATGTAAATTTTTTCTGACAGAGGTCAGAAAATCCTATGCTCTCTCCACTTGCCTCTCTCTTCTTTCTACTGTTCAGTCATCAGTTCTATGGAGGTTATTGGTCTGATGGTCGCTTCCATGGATATCATTTCCTTTGCTTGATTTCATCTGAGAGCTTTGCAGTTATGCATGTTCAGATAAAAGAACAGAGACCATTCGGTTCTGTTTCAGAGGATAGATCCAGATTAGTCGACAAGAGACTCTCTTTCGTAGTTTCGTGATTGTGACCATGGACAACAGCCTACTTGGCTGAGGGCAGGACTAAGTGGCCTAAGGGATAGCTACCCTGCATTAGCAAGCTGAAGGCTTGGATTTTGAATCCTGCTGTGGCAGCTTTCTTTTTCAAGGACTTTGTGCTTGAGAGGAGACTGCTCTCTCCTTAACCATTTTGGAGTTGGGAGAGTTTTTCAATGCTGAAGGCTTGGCCTCAGTTGTCCTTAGCCTGGTTTCTCAGGTTCCAGTCGGTCTACATCACCTCTGTGTCTTTCATCATCCACCAGGGAGGAACTCGTAGGTCTTTAGCCATGAAGGAGTTGGCTCGGTTTTTCAGTGGGCGGAAGCCCACAATTATTGTCTCTCTGTCATCCACTTTCCAGGAGTGGGCTCTGGAAAGCGAATTTCCTGAGCAGATAGACATTTCTTTCAGGCAAGTGGGCTCTCCATCTGGAGGTGTTCTCCAAGTTTATATGTAAAAGATTTGAAAAAGGGGAATAATCATACTAATCCAGGCCCCATAGAAAATACTTATATTGGCCAAAAAGAAGAAAAGCACTCTTAGTAGGGGAGGGGATTCTATAATTGGCAAGTGGTGAACTTCACCTACTATTAATATGATCAATCAAATTGGGGGTGCTCACTGTCCAAGTCAAAGTGAATTTAAATAGATATAGAGAAAAGGGTGGACATTGGTAGAGCACTCAGAGGAAAAATAATCCTATAAGTATTATAATGGAAAGCACAAGGCAGGAAAGTTGCCAAGGGGATGAACAAATTAAAACTTGACATATATACTAAATAATAGGTAGTCTAACAGTGTAGTGAGTGCATAAAACTTAGATTAAAAACTGAGAAGGAGAGTACCAGCATACTTGTGTATCAATAAGTGATTATGTATCAACAAAACTGTTGCAAATCAATATGGCTACAAGTTAGCAGATTACTATGTGAAAATAATAATAAAGTGACATAATATTACCAAATTAATACATGAACAGAACTGAAGAGTAAAGCTGATTCAGTATAGTGTACACTAAAAATAGGCTCACGGATTGTACAAGCGCTATCTGCAAATAAGGATTGACCTCCAACAACAAAATTAACTACCTAAGTACAATACTGGAGCAGTGTACATCAAACTAAGAAAGCTGGCAAATTCAATTAAACGGTTGGGCACAATGGCTCTACAAATATATATGTTGATAATGTCAATGTATTGAACCTGCTAAAACCATATTCAAAGAGTGCAAAATTAAAGTTGCTAGTCTCTAGAGACGCCTGATGTGCATTTCGCCGCAACCGGCTTTATCAAATCTCTAGAGACCAGCAACTTAAATGTTCTCCAGGTTAACCCTTAAATGAATCTGATGGCGTCTCGGTAGAATGCTAAACTTCCAAAATTTGGTTCTAGGTCAGGAGATCCGCAGACTACACTGATTGATGCTCTGGCGGTTTTCTTGGGATTTTAGTTTGGCATACCTGTTTCCTCCGTTTGCGCTCCTTTCAGGAGTTATTGCTCGTATCAACAGGAGAGAGCATCAGTAATTCTTATAGCAAGTGATACTTAGCAGCTTTGCTGTGGTGCTCTTTGCCTCCTCCTGCTGGCCAAGAGTGATATTCCCACTAGAAATTGATAATGTTGTGGACTCTCCATATCCGGAAAGAAAGAATTTTATTTAGGTAAGTATAAATTTTGTTTTTACCTCTGTGATTACCTTGTAGCTAAGCCTCTACAGACTGCACCCTTAGTTCAGTTATTTTGACAGACTTGCATTTTAGCAATTCAGTGCCCTCTTATAAGTATGTCCATGGGCATGAGCACAATGTTATCTATATGGCACACATAAATTAACGCCCTCTAGCTGTGAAAAACTATCAAATGTATTCAGATAATTTAAATTAGCATATGAGCATACTTAGGTTTAGCTATCAATTAAGAATACCAAGAGTACAAAGCAAACTTGATGATAAAAGTAAAGGGACATGAAACCCAACATTTTTCTTTCATGATTCAAGCAGAACATATAGTTTTAAACAATTTCCATTTACTTCTGTTATCAAATTTGCATCATTCTTTTGGTATCCTTTGTTGAAGGAGCAGAAATGCACTACTAGGATCTAGCTGAACACATCCAATGAGCAGGAGGCATTTTTGTGCAGTCACCAATCAGCAGCTAGCTCCCAGAAGGGCACTGCTGCTTCTGTGTCTACCTAGGTATGATTTTCAACAAAGGATGCCAAGAGAAAGAAGCAAATTAGATAATAGAAGTTAATTGGAAAGTTTTTTTTAAATTACACGATCTATCTAAATCTCTGAATCATGAACATTTTTGGGTTTCATGTTCCTTTAAGCACTTCTTGCTTTTTTTTTTTTAATAAGCTTTATTAAGAAATCGACAATACATTATAAACATAAAAGCCATATGTAATACTGTCTTACAGATAAATATTGTCCATGTTGTATAAACAGTGTGAGATCCAAGACAATAATGCTTATTAGAGAAGAAAAGGTGTATATAGTCTCATGTTTAGTCCATTTTAGTCCCATATCTTGTTGAAGAAATAAGCTCAGAGTTTTTGAGTTTATTTTAACAATTTTAACATATGTAACATAAATTTCAGAGACACAAGTAGAACGAGTATAAGCGTTTGAGAACAGAGCAACTAGACTTCTGCGCAGCAGAAAAATTCATTTCGTTTCGGACCGATTCAGGTTTTTTTGAATTTTGTTTTTGAATCGATTCAAAATTGGATACATTCAAATGTATTCGTTGTGGATTCATTCGGATTCGAATAAATTCGGATGTATTCGGTTCAGATTTGATTTGTAAATTCGGAAGTGTGTTAGGTGGGATGTGCTGTGTATTAGACTAGTATTATGTACTGTATATTAGGTGTAACCCATCTGAATCAACATAAGTACCAACCTCACAGGTACCAGCTACACAATATGCACAGAGCTAGCAGAGGTAAATAACCTAATATACAGTACATAATACTAGTGTAATAAATAGCATATCCCACCTAAGTACAAACTTCACAGGTACCAGCTACACAATATGGACAGAGCTAGCAGAGGTATATAACCTAATATACAGTACATACTACTAGTGTAATACACAGCACAACCCACCTAAGTACTAACATCACAGGTACCAGCTACACAATATGCACAGAGCTAGCAGAGTGATATAACCTAATATACAGTACATAATACTAGTGTAATACACAGCACATCCCACCTAAGTACCAACCTCACAGGTACCAGCTACACAATATGCACAGAGCTAGCAGAGGTATATAACCTAATATACAGTACATACTACTAGTGTAATACACAGCACATCCCACCTAAGTACTAACATCACAGGTACCAGCTACATAATGTGCCCTGCACAGAGCTAGCAGAGTGATATAACCTAATATACAGTACATATTACTAGTGTAATAAATAGCACATCCCACCTAAGTACTAACATCACAGGTACCAGCTACATAATGTGCCCTGCACAGAGCTAGCAGAGTGATATAACCTAATATACAGTACATAATACTAGTGTAATAAATAGCATATCCCACCTAAGTACCAACCTCACAGGTTCCAGCTACATAATGTACCCTGCAGAGTGCTATAACCTAATATACTGTAAAATACTAGTGTAATTGTGATTAGTCCATGGCCATTCGAATGTAACAAATAAAAAACAGATAACATTCAGATTTATTCATTACAAATGCATTCAGATTAGTTTAGTTTCATTCCTATTATTCGGAAATTCAAATTGATCCGAAGCTCCGAATTTGACAAATTCATCCGAATTTCGATTCGGAACGAAACTAAATGCATATGTCTAAGAGCAACTATTAGCGGCCTCAGCTCTTATGTGGGAAGGTGAAGGGAGGAGGGAGCAGGTGATATGGGAGAGAAAAAAAAAAGGGGGGGGGGGACAGATGACATCTATGTTGGGACTGGTATTCTTACCCCAAGGTCTGATAGAAACTTCATGTGTTGTCTGACTTCCAAATATCCAGCATATGTTCATATATTTCTACTTTTTTACTTTCAATTAACGAAATCGCTCCAACTGCAGAAGCCAATCTACCTGACTTTTCCATTCCTCTATGGAGGGGACCCTGTCTGGGGATTAGCATTTTGGCACTGTTTAACATCAAAAAGAGTAGATTCTTTTTACCTATGTCTTTTATCTTAGATAAGCCATGGAATAATATGGTGTGTGGTCTATTGGGGACTAATACCCATAGTTTAGTATTCATGATTTCCAGGATCCCTGACCAGAAATGGCAGAGCTTATTGCATCCCCACCAGACATGTGATAGTGTGCCTTATTCTTCACAACCTCTCCAGCATTTACCATCCACATTGTTTAATATAACTTTGAATTTATGTGGAGTATGGTACCATTTATCTAGGTATCTATAATTCATTTCAAGAATTGTAGCAGAGATAGAGGCTTTGGTATTATTAAGGAATATTTTATTCCAGTCATTATTTGATATGGTGACTACCAATTCTAAATTCCATTTGAGAGCATAGGAAGGAAGGGATTTTACTCCTTGATCTAGTAGTAAGCGGTATGTCAGGGATATGAGATGTTTAGGGGGTGGTTGCACCAAGCATAAGTTTTTGTAATTCGTCAGGGGTCTAAAGAAATGCCTTTTCTGTTTATGGGGTTCTATGAAGTGTTTTAACTGTGCATAGGAGTACCATTTGAGCGTGTTATCCATTTCTATCAGTTTGGCTAGTGTTTTTAATTTAGGGCCAGCAAGTGTTTTAGATATGGAAACCTGACCCAAGTGGAGGTCAGGTTGTTCCTTTGTATTAGGCATAAAGGTTGGTAGATCTGGGTTATGAATATAAGGAGTTAATGGAGAGTATACTGAAGATATATGTGGGTATGAGGCTAGGATTTTGTACCTCTGGTGAAAAAAATCTATTAAGATTGGATAATCTTTCATTGTCATATGTTTAGTTTTTGGAGGTAGCCAGCCCAAAAAATTGTGTTGTGTCCCACACTCTCTAAATAGAGGAAAAATCAGAAGCTGTAACCTTGGTTTACAATTGGGATGTGCATTTGGAGTATTCGGTATCAAACAAATCCAGATCATAATACAGCTCAGAAAAAAAGCTGTATGCTGCCAGTGACGGCCATATTTGTCATTTATTTTATACCGAATACTCTAAATGCACATCCCTAGTTTTCAAATTGCTGCAAACTACCTAAACAAGCTGCTCTGAAGCTGACTTTAGCTTTGTGTTTAAACACTTTTCAAGGGTTAAACACATACTTATATGCAAAGGATATTGCAATAACAACGCTTTTTATTTCTACACATTTATGTCCCCTAAACCACTTCAATACGGATGACAAGACGTTCTTGTCATGCAGGGGGATCGCTGATCAGAAGCCGTTTTCCATCTATCCCCTACACTACAGACTGAGGATTGTTGGTGGACTAGTGTGCGGCACTACCAACCCTTCAGTGCTGGTGACATTGCCACACTTGCGGAGTCACAGTAGCTGCAAGGGAGCTGGATAGGGGGAGGCTATTAAACTATCTGGATCTCAGCTCCCTTAGCAGCTACAGACAATCAAGACCCCTCATATAAAAGAAAATTGCCTGCATTTTGCAATGGTGATGCTCCAAGCCCCCAAATTACATATATTTCCCTAAATGGCTTTATTAGATAATCACTGCAAAACAATGCATTTTATACTAAATTTATGACAGTAGCTAACCTTGTTGTCTGTAGGCTAAAGCTCAGATTGGCTCATCCAAATAAAGAAAATGATGGTGGAGTTTGTCTATTAAAATCATTTCAGTAAAAAAAGTTGTGGATAAGTCAAGCACAAGTGAGGTTTTCATAAGCAAAACCCAACTTTTACACTGTCTTGTTAAGCATACTCTGAGATGCTAATTAACATTTAATAGAAATTGTGGGAGGGTTAAGATTTACCCCTTTGTAAATTTTCATAAAGCTGTGAAACAGAAAGAGGGTCTTGTAAACTGGGCTAAAAATGTAACTGATTAAGGTTAAATTTATTGCTCGTCCATAAACGGGTAAATTTGCCTGTTTGTGGGCACACTATAAATAACCAGCCATTGGCTGGTTTTGCTACCGCAAGCTCGAATTAGCAATCAGAGCTCTGAAAATTATCCAGTGATCAGATCTCTAGTTCATTTTAAATAATAACTGCAGAAAACAGTTTTAACGGCTTAAAGTGAGAGGATGTAGGGTGTTAAAAAAAACTGAAAACTGAAAACTGAAAAGTGACTTTACATTGTGGTCGATGGGGAACTGTGTGTTCTCTATAAATATATATGTACATGATTATATATAAGGTAGAAGAAAGTTGCTAGCAGTGGTCTTTAAAAGCAAAAAGTCTTTATTGTAACAAGGATAAAAACACTCCAGGAAGCGTCACAAGTACGATCACAACAATGAGTCCGCTAACATGTTTCGGCCAGGGACTATGATTACGGCCCCTGGCCGAAACATGTTAGCAGACTCATTGTTGTGATCGTACTTGTGACGATTCCTGTTCATTCCTGGTTTACTCTCTTTATGTGTGAGAGTAGAGGATACCGCACACTCTGTTTGTCAGTTTGTATACCGTTCACGACCCACCACAACCTCCGTTTTTTCTGAAGCACACTCTATTATTGACATATATCCTGATTGTCATTAAAGGCGTGTATAGGGGGTGCAATCAAGTTATTGAAGCGCTTCAAGCCTTTTACACTATACTGCCCTTCAACAGAGTTTTCACATTTACTGGACTTTGTTCACTTCTATACCAGTTTATACCTACAGAATAATATATATAAGGACAGTAACAGTTATCTTTAATTTTTATATGATTATATACATATATATTTATGTGTTAATATGTGTAAATATTCATACACATATATATTTTAAATGTGCTGCCCATCACTGCGTGACTTACCCCCTTCACTGCACTAGGTTCTGTGCCGTGTATGATGGCATCAGAACAAGACTCCAGTTAGAGCCTATGGAAGCACACTCTGGTGCGCACAAAGCTTCCTTGCAATGTGAATGCAAGGCCCATTTGTGTGCGCTGGTATTACTGAGTGGAGCACAAATATCGAGCTCAGGTAAGCAATATTTTGCACTCCATAATCGTAATCTGGAACTAAATCTTTATACTGGAAGAATAGTTTAACTATTTGTATCTCACATTAAACACCACCAACTGGAACTTGCTCATTATGTTTATTTTATTTATTTATTTATTTATTAACAGATTTTTTTTAACCATTTAACATTCAAGAAATGTTTTGATAAATAATAATGAAGTTTTAAAAAAGAAAACTTTACATGAAAACTAGCTATGCAGTTTGTTTTGTACCGAACAAAAGATTAAAATCAAGTGTTTATCTACAGTTAAAAAAAAAATGTAGATAATTTTTTTATATATTTTAGCTGAACCAAAAATAAGGAAATCATACTTCCTTTCCTGATCCTTTCCACCGCCCACAAAGCCGCTTTTGGTATTTTTTTATTTTTTTATTTTTATTTTTATTGAGGGAAACAAAAACAAACAAATATTTTGCTCACATAACAGAAAGTTCACATATAACAGATTAATTTGCTAGTTATAAATTGCAGGATACAACGCTAGGGGAGCAAACCTAAAACTTCCCTCATTATTTCCCCACTCGTCAATCAAAACAGTAGAGGCCACTTTTGGGCCTTAATGGAGCCATCTAAGCTGGGGGTTTTAAGTAAGGATAGGCCACTTATGGACCTATACTATACGTTCGCCCTCCTATGCCACAAGGACCACGGATGGGTCCAAGAATAAAATAAACAAAACAAAAGGGTAAAGGGGCGGTACAAGGATGCAAAGATTCAGCATTCACTGTGGTGGGGCTCAGAGAGCAAACTATAGTTCTCTGAACAGGGCAGAGACTGCTTAACTCTGCCAAATAAATAGAGGATGGTAAAGGGAAGAGGAGCATACGATAATATGGAGGGGTAACTGTGCCTCTCTGTTCCCATGGTAGACATTTATTATTACTAGGTGTTTAGGAGCCCAGGAAATCTGTTAGATAGTTATAGCCGCTCCAGGGCTTTTAATGATATAAATAACAATATATAAAAAGACTTACCCAGAACCCACACCTCTATCACCAGACGTTATAGCATAATAATCTACCTGCTACGGTCTTCAGGAAATTCATGCTACTCTCCTTAGCACTATAAATAAGTCTCAATATCACTATATGAGTTTGGCAAGCCCGCAGTTCACTATATACAGTCACATATCCCCTATACATTCGGACAAGCTAGTATGTAAGTATAAGTACCTATATTCTACTAAGGTATGCACATAAGTATACAGGGATGAGCTGATTAACATAATTCAATTGAATAACCCATGAGCCAACCCCCTAACATATATCTTACAGGATAATAAACGGTCATACAGTGGGAAGTTTAGAATACAGTAGCAAGGAGACCATAGTAATTGGTTAAAATATCAGTAATTTACATCATAAGCAATTCTTCATATCCAACACATAGAAGATACGTCATCAGACAGTAAAGTCGTCTTTAAACAGGATAAAAGATGAGGGACAACGTATTGTGTCCAAGTATACATGAGTGTAAAGAATAATGAAGGAACACAGTTAATTGGGCTGCTGCGTAATAGACCAGTGTAGTCAAATCCACGTTAAAGCACATCACACAGCCCCTCAAGAAAATCACAGACCTAACCTACTCCAGTGACTGCAGTATACGTGGCGTTCAAGTCAATCTTTGCGAGTGGAGCCCTTATACAAGTTTGCGTAACAAGCAGATCAGTGAGGGTTGACTGTTGCAACAGATCCAGCAGCCATTGAAACACAGAGGTATATGATCCCCAAAATCTTCTTTTTCTCGCAGGGTTCTGAGACTTCCCTTGAACTAGTCTCTTTGTGATCCCATGATGGTCTGGTTGTTGAACGGACCTTTCTGTGGCTAAGGCTTCCGTTACCCTACGTGATAGGGAGATCGCCTTTGTGTGGGTTCGCCCACTGCGTGTCTCGGTCTGATCAATCTGCCGCTCTGCTGTAACTGCTATGCTAGGCAAGATATTCACTGTAGGATAGGAGGTTGCATCTTCAGAGCCACAGCTCCTATCTTGCGATCCCTCTGAATAATTGCGGCTCCGGATGATTGACTCAATGCGCCACTCTAGTCTGTGGTAATGATCCCGTATTAGCTTTTCTAAAGTCCCCCATGTCAGATTATGGGCATGATCCATAGCATGGCAGGGTTGGAAAACGATCTACGGCAGAATATTGTCAGAGTATGTAGTAGGAGCTTCCCTTGAAACTCTGTATGCGGCCCCTTAACCCAGGTAGCCGGGGGGGGGGGGGGGAATGCCAAGTTCATGTGGGTAGGCCGCAGCCCTCCAAGTACAAATATAAAGACCTTTAATATGGCTGAAAATCGGTTCCTTCAGCTCGCCCTGAGCTCATACTTCCTTTAATATGAATCTCTGCTGTAGATTATGTCCTCAGATAGTAAAATTCGGCAGGTTATTTAAAATTCCTGACGAGCTGCAGATAATGCGTCCTTCCATGATTGCTGCTTGGCCACGCCCCCCCTGCTTTTGGTATTTTAGTTCAGAGTGGGGAGAGCCTATTAGAAAGTATGCCTACACGGAACAAACAGTGCGCTCACTGAAACTAAAATTTGTTTCCGTGTAGGCACACTTCAAATATGTAAACAACCAGTCTCCTCAGAGAAAGAGAAGAAAAGTAGATGGCGCTGTACTCAAAATGTGTGAATAAATGCATTGTAAGTGTTATTTGGGATATCAAATAATTGTGAAACATACAGATAATAAAACAACAATATGGTATACAATGTAAAAAATGATACACAATATAAAAAAAAAGTTTTAAAAAAGTGAAAAAATGAAAATGGTGAAAACAATAAGTGAATCAAATAAAAGTTCATAAAGTCCAAGGGGTCATTTTATTAAAGTCTGGCGGACATGATATGCTGTAGCGTATTATGTCCGCCAGACATTGCTAAATGTGTACAGCATACGCTGCCTGTATTCAGCATTGCACAAGCAGTTCTAGTAAACTGCCTTTGCAATACCGCCTCCTGGAGATTCGCGGCCAATAGGCCACTAGCAGGGGGTGTCAATCAGCCTGATCGTATAGGATTGGATGGATTGCTGTACGCCGCCTCCAAGGTGGCGTAGACCGCTGCTTCTTAACTCCTGTTTCCGGCGAGCCTAAAGGCTCGCGCGGAAACAGGGTTAATTGGCCCAATAAATTGACCCCCACAAGTCTGCTCCTCTTCTGGCGGATTGGGTTTGCAGATATATTTTCTATAAATGAAACAAAGAAGAGCACCTCATGGGGCAGAAATCTTAATTCATATGTAAAATATAGTGGCAGAGTGGATACTCACAAAAGACTGGATGTTCTAGAAAGCTAGATGTTCTAGTTACCAGCTGACTAATCATATTTGGTCTCCCAGGGGGAATAATCAGTGTTAATCCAAAGCTCCTACAATGTGAAAAGATAAACTTAAGTAGTACAAGGCATATACTACTAAAACAGTTTAATGTTAAAATACAGGTTTAAAATAAGTAAAATCATACAACGCGTTACCCAGCTGTTTCTTCAGGCATCTGCCTTGTACTACTTTAATTTATCTTTCACATTGTTGGAGCTTTAAACTAACACTAATTATTCCACCTGGGAGACCAATTAGTCAGATGGTACCTAGAACATCCAGCTTGCTCAATTTGCACTACTTGGCAGTGCAAACCAACATGTGAGTACCACATTTATATCATATTTTCTTTTTTGGTACAAGAAGTTAAGTTAAGTGGTTTCTATGTTTCTCTCCTTTTTCAAGAGACTAGCCCTCCATCTTCCCTGTCTCATATATCTCATATCCAGAAAGAGAGCTCCAATAAAAGTCAGCTGGAGACTGAGAGGTCCAGTCTGCTTTTATTGCACTTTCCCATAGTGCAAGTCTTTTGTGAGTATCCACTCTGCCACTATATTTTCCATATGAAATAATATTTCTGCACCATGAGGCGCTCTTCTTTGTTTCATTTATAGAAACACTTCAAATATTGCTATGGGGACCTAAATTTACAGAAAACTAGCTCAAGTGATGTTGTCTCGGAAGCTGATAGCTGGTGAGACAAACACGGCTGCTACCCTTCTCCTTCTGGAAGCATGGGGGACACTTCAAATACGGTCCCCCATTCCTCCCAGAAGGTAATGCCCCCAAACAAGTGGTATCCCTAGGTGCTTCATCAAATTGTCAACAACATACTAAAAGACTGACGTGCACCCTACTCGATCGACAGGTATGGGGGTTGGTTAGGAGATTAAGGCCTTATAAATAGTAACTATCAATAATCACCTAATCAACCCCCATACAGGTATGGGGGGGGGTAGTTGATTAAGGCCTACTAAATACTAGCTAACAATAATCACCCAATGAACCCCCAAACAGGTATGGGTGGTCGTTAGGTAATTAAGGCCTACAAAATATTAACTAACAATAATCACTCAATCAACTCCCATACGGGTATGGGGGTGGTTAGGAGATTATGGCCTCACCCGTAACCTCCCAAACTAGAACTACACTAACACCTTAAACCCCCCCCACTAGACAAATCCCAGCTGTAAATTAACACCACTAAGTTACAAAAAAAAATCTACAAAAAAAAACAAAGTACAGTATCCAAAAAAAATAAGTATACCTAACACTAAACATTATGCCCCATAAAATAAAATAAACCCTAAACCCTAAAAATTACAATAACCCTTAAAAGGGCCTTTTGTATGGCAGGGCCCTAAAGTGATCCATTAGACTATTTTGCCGCCTCGTAGCACTTTCGATTACCGGAGCCTCAGTACTGGGTTTGTATAAACAGATAGAGATAAGATAAGATAAGGAGGCCAGAGTGCATAGAGATAAATATAAGGGTGTAAACACGGAGCATTTTCTCATACATTTTAGAGTTTGCAGCTGGTTTAACAAATCACTGGAAACTTGGGAAGGATATCTTTTAAATTTGCACTTGATAAACTTTCAGCCTCATCATTTATATTATGTACGTGTCCAAGTCCATGTTTCACCTTGTCTCTTAGTTTGATACATTTTCTTACACTTTATATAAAAGAGTTTTCCAAACCATGATCTTTATTTTTCTATTTCCAAGGTTTTCCAAATCATAATAATGAATCCTTTAAATCAAACTATGGGGAATTACTTTATCCTTCAAGGTATTTCAGATGTTACAGGTCTCCAGGCTCCAATATTCCTACTGGTTTTGCTCATTTATCTTTTTACTATTGGTGGTAACTTGTCAATACTTCTAATTGTTTATCTGGATCATCACTTGCACACCCCCATGTACTTTTTCTTGGTTAACTTGTCCATTGTAGATATGTCATCCACAACCAGTGCACTAAATATGGAGCTTACCAGTTTTATATCAAGGAATAAGGCAATTTCTTTTGTTGGATGCATGACCCAATTGTATATTTTTTCCTCTTTAGCTGGTGTTCAGATACTGATATTAACAGTTATGAGCTATGACCGATATGTGGCAATTTGCAAACCTTTGTATTACTCAGTGGTCATGAATCGTACAGTATGTGGTCTGTTGGCTACTGGATGTTGGGTTTTTGGCTTTATGCAGTTTCTACCACATGTTGCCCAGTTACTCCATTTCTCTTGTTTTTATTCAAGAACGATCAACCACTTCTTCTGTGACTTATTACCTCTTATTAAACTGTCTTGCAGTGACACATCTGTCATTGAAGGTGCATATTTTGCCATTCTATTATTCTATGCAGTTTTTCCTGCTATTGTTATTTTTACAACTTACATTTTTATTATTAATACCATTCTGAGTATCCGTTCCAGCACAGGAAGGCGTAAAGCATTCTATACGTGTTCTTCACATCTAACAGTCATGTGTGTTCTGTATGTGACACTTGTATACCAGTATCTAATACCAGAATCAAAGGACAACCTGGGTTCAAACAAACTGGTTTCTCTTTTTAATACAGCTGCTGTCCCTGTGCTAAATCCATTGATTTACAGCTTGAAAAATAAAGATGTGAAGTCAGCAATAAGACGCCAGCTAAACAGGGCCAAAATAATCATCTAGTTAAACTCTTTTAAATCATCAAAGGGGCAAATATGGGCAAAAAGAAAATACTCTAAAATGGTAGAGTATTTTACTTTAGCTCTGTTACATATAATGAAGCAATGCACTACTATGAGCTAGCTGAACAAACCTGGTGAGCCAATGATATGAGGCATATGCCTGTATCCACCAATCACCAGCTAGCTTCCATAAGTCCATTGATGCTCCTGAGCCTAACTAGGTATGCTTTTTAACAAAAAATACCTAAAGAAGAAAGTCAATTTGATAATAGAAGTCAAGTGAAAATTGTTTAAAAATTGCATGATCTGTCTGAAACATGAAAGTTTTATGTTCCTTTAAATCATTGCTAATCATTTGAGAGAGCATCTAAATTCAAGGATGTGTTACTTATTTTTGGTTATGGAAACAGTATTCATATTTTAAAGAAATATTATGAATAATATCACTGACAAAAAAAAGAATATAGTATTACCATTAAGAGAATGTTTAATTGCATAAAATAAACAATGCATAAGTAATTCAGTGTAATGTTGTGTTGGCCTTTCAAGTTTTGCCAAAGAATATGTAAAAAGACAATTGCTCACTTAAAAAAACAATTGTGTTCCAGCAACCATTTGTTATGGGTTATTTTATAACTTGGCCTTGATATTCATGGGTAAGTTTGCAAACATTCTATCTTGGATACATATTCAACCTCTGCAGGTATCACACCAGTGTAGAGAAGAGGGTCAAGGTACTGAGGAAGGATAATAGAAGAGAGAAACCAGAGCTTCCTGGATGTGCCTCAGGATGTGATCCCCCCAGCAGAGTATAATAGATGTAATTGGGGCTTGATGTGAAGACAGAGTAGATACAATGTACCTTAAGGAAGAGTCCAGAAGAGTGGTCAGCCAGGCATAGGCCAGTCACAGCCGGGGTCAAGTTGAGCGTGAACGCATGGGAAAGAAATTCTTGCACTATTTTTGCAGGTGGAACTAAGTTCCCACTGGACAGAGAACATAAACACTTCAGTAAACACTGCTGCTGCTGGTGGAAGGAGCTGGATCATAGTCTGGTCAGAGGGATAGTGAGAGCCTCTAGTAATGGGCGTTAACACTTCCTACAATACACTAAATGCAAGTCTGTCAGCGGTCCTGCTGTGTGATCACCCTGCACTGTGTGGAACACATGGTGCTTACATTTATGTGTGGCATGCTCAGGGTTTTTTTAGGTCCCCTCAGAAGAAATAGAACTATTGCACATTAAGTAGCTGAGACTATGTGACAGAGGAAAATTCTCAGGCCCAAAGGCAACCATTCAACCCTTCGTTGGATTTAATTTGCTTTAATTAACCAAGTGTATATATTATATACATATAAATACAGTGTGTGTTTGTATATATAAAACAATATATATTGTGAGGGGGGATGGAAATCTTGGTAAATTCCCACACTTTTTTTTTGTAGGACTTGACCCCTGGTCACAGCATATAATTACAAAACAAAAAGGCACAGCAGAGACAGGGTAAATTCAGTAGGCCAATCCAGGTAGTATAAGCAAAAGGGCATGTAATTGGCTGGGTCAGTTCAAGCAATAATCAGTAGATCAATCCAGAACAACAGGTTAAGAAAGGTAAGACAATCAAAGTCCACCAACTGTCAGGCAATGGAATCAGGAGACAATGGCAAACATGGCATACAGTCAAATTTGGTAACCAGATATTCATTAGAAACACACACCCAGGATTCCACTACATAACCAATTCATGGCTACTGTAAAGGCTGGGACATTGTCCTTAAATAGTGTCAACAAAGGTGCAAAAATGGTGTACAATGTTGACATGGAGCAAATGTCAATGAGGACGTGATGCATCATTCATATCAGACAATAATGTAAATTATCAGCAAATCATCACAAGAGATGAATCTCATGTGGACATAACCTGGTCAAGATGTCTATGTCAGACGTAGACGAGGCCACAGTCACAAGAAAGGCAATGACAGTAGGGAATCTACTTGCTTTTCCTGTATTATCAAAAATAGCAGAAATTTATCTAAAGAAGCAGAGTATAATTGTGTCATTATTTGCAAATAAAATAAAATAAATGATAAATTTGAAGAGCAAATTATACATATTATCAAATGTATGTTTACTCAGCATGTGTCTCCCCAGTTATTACAAAAAACACGTAACCATGGAAAACACAGGGAAGCTGAAAGTATATAACCTATTTAGAACTAGATTTCGAGTGGGGCGCTATTTAGTGCTTCCGCTCGAGCATAAACTTTGCTATGTAGCACACAAGCAAAACCGGAAACGTGCTAACCAAATTTTTTGACCGTGTTAACCCATAGAAGTCAATGGAAAGAGCAAAGGAAAAAACACCTATCGCTCACACGCTAACCCGACAAGAGTTATGAATTCTTCACATTCCAATGTTCTTCACTTACAGAACAATGTACATTTTATTGTAAATACATATTTCTATATACAGTATATCTATATAAACCTAAACCTGTATATCTATTCCTATAGATATATAGATATTTATTTTACATTAACATTACCAGATAATAATAAAAAATACATTATTTTCTAAGTGTAGAACATAGGAATGTAAAATATACGAAATGCGCATTGGGGTTCGCAATTTAGATCTAATGCAGTTGGGTTCACATGAAAAATTGCTTACTTCAGTGCATGTTATTGAAATTAAATATTAAATACTAACAAAAAATAATAATAATTATTAAATAAATATAAATAAATATACATATATATATATATTCTATGGATTATTTTGATTTTTTACAGTATGCATAATATTTTTTTATTAATATTTTTTAATATTTAATATTTTAATAATGCACATTGAAGCTAGCAATTCTTCATATGCACTAACCCAACACCATGTTAGACCTGAATTGAGAACCCCAATGTGAATTATTCATGTTTTACATTCCCATGTTCTTCACATAGAAAATAATGTACTTTTTAGATTTCAATGACTTTATTATAGTAACATTTTTTTTTTTTTTTTTAAATAAAGCTTTATTGATAAAAGATTTGACAATATATACATGCAAATGAAAAACTATTACAACGTAGCATCATTTTGTGATTATACACGTTATTCTAAGCTTGTCTTTTCTTGTACATTTTTTCTCTGATAGTGTACCGTTGAGCAATGAAAGTCAAATCTTTTGCTATACATATGAGCTTCATTTGTAAGAGTTAAGCTATAAACTTTGTCAGAAAAAGATTAATCAGGCTGTATAAAGCAGATAACAATTAACTGATCGATCTTCGGCTTTTAACACACTGCCGAGAGCATCTAGATACCTGATATTAGTCATTCTGCAGATGCAGAGAGAGAAAAGTAACCAGACCGGAAAATTAGTAAGAGTAGGGGGGAGAAGGGGGATCGAGTAAGTAGGGGGAGGGGGAAAAGAGGTAGGGGAAAGAAAGGTGAGGGAAGAGGGAAGAAGGAAGAAAAAAAGAAAAAAAAAAAAGAAGAAAAATTGGATTGGAGGGGAAGGGAGGGTGATATACATCCTCCAGCTACTGTCCGCTGAGCTAAAGTCCCCGGCCCTCCCAGGTCAGCAACATCATTTCATGAGTGCAGAGTTTACCAATTCTTAAGTAATGGTACCTTTCTAACCCTAACAGCTCTCCAACCTTAGCCTTCCATTCTGATATATTTGGAGTGGTTTGTTTTTTCCAGTATAAGGGGATGAGAACCTTTGCAGCATTCAGCATTAGGAGGAGGAGCAAGTATTTGTCCTCCCCTATAATCTTGGGCAGTTGGTGGTATATTAAATAGTTAGGGCTTGGGGGAATAATAACCCCCAATTTTCTGCTCATTTCTCCCAGTATTGCTTCCCAGTAAGTTTTTATATGTGGGCACGACCACCAGATATGGATGAGAGTTCCCTCCTTTCCACATCCCCTCCAGCATCCCCCACCAGTCTGTGGATATATTTTTTTGAGTCTTTGAGGGGTGAGATACCATCTGCTTAGTAACTTATAATGTGATTCTTGTATTTTGGCCGAGACGGATGCCCTCCTTGCCCTCTCAAATATTTTTAACCATTCTTTGTCAGAGATTTCTTGTCTCAGGTCTTCCTGCCAAGCCTGTGTGTATGTTGGAAGGGAAGCCCCGCTACCCGTGATCAAGAGTTTGTAAATTAGGGATATCAAATGTTTAGGTGTATGTGACATGGTACAAAGCGTCTCAAAAGGTGTCCTTCTCCTGGTCAGGGCTGCCCTGTTCTTATGTGTGCTATAGTAATGTCTAACCTGTGCCTCTCTGAACCATGATGAGAAGATATCATCATCCCATTCAATCAGCTCTGGTCTAGTTTTTAACTTGTCTTGGTGAAGGATGTTGAGCACTGCCGAGTCCCCCAGGTTGTAGACTTTATTTGGGAAATATGGCCCTGTTTCAACTCCCGTATCGGGATTCTCCCTTATCGGGGTGACCGGGGAGTCAAAGGAGGACAAGCCGGTGTCTTTGTTGATTAGTCTATCCCACCCTGAGAACACTTCGTTCAGTAGTGGGTATTTTCGAATTATAATTGGTCTATTATTAGGGGATATCCACGCCAGCGTCCCCGTGTTGCCCCTCAGCAAGATTGCATTATCTAATTGGATCCATGCCTTATGCGGGGAGTTGTGGCACCACTCCACCACTCGTTGGAGTAATATAGCCCTTTGGTAGAACCGCATATCGGGGACTCCTATTCCACCCTCCTCCCTAGTCATGTAAATGGTTTTTTTCCTTATTCTAGGCCTGCAGCCGTTCCATATATAGGACTCCATGGCTGACTGGATCTGATGCAAATAGTGCGAGGCCGATGCTAAAGGAATGGTTTGGAGGATGTAGAGGACCCTGGGCAGCACGTTCATTTTAACAACCCCCACCCGGCCTAGCCAGGAGATGGTTTTGTTCTTCCAGTTTGCTAGATCCCGTAGCACCTCGTCTCTGATACGTTTATAATTAATCTCCGCTATATCTTTTATCTTCGGTGTGATTGAGATACCTAGATATTTCAAGGTATGGTGTGCTACTTTTACCGGGCAATCCTGACTAAGAGCCTCAAATCTCCCCTGTGGGACAGAGATGTTCAAGATCTCAGATTTGGAAGGGTTAAGTAGGAAATTCGACACATCACCGAATCTTGAGAACTCCTCTAAGGCGGCCTTTAAAGACCGGTCGGGGTCAGTGATCGTCAAAAGTATATCATCCGCATACATTGCGAGTTTGTGTTCTGAACCTCCGACTGTAACTCCCTTTATCTGTGGATGAGCCCTGATTTTGCTGGCCAGTACCTCTATCGTAAGCGCAAACAGGAGGGGGGACAGGGGACAGCCCTGTCGCGTCCCGTTGTTAATCAGGAATGTGTCAGATAGGGTTCCATTCACCCGAACTTTCGTGTTTGGCGCAGAGTACAGTGACATAGTTCTGTTAATAAATTTGGGCCCAAAACCGAATTTTCCCAGTGTTTGATGCATAAATGACCAATCAATCCGGTCGAACGCTTTTTCGGCGTCAGTTGATACCAACGCCATTGGGATCTGATTATTATGAGCATATGAGATTAACTGTATAACTCTTAGGGTGTTATCCCTCGCCTCACGTCCGGGAATAAATCCCACCTGATCTGTTGAAACTAGCTGTGGGAGAAATTTGTTAAGTCGGTTGGCGATGACCCTGGCCAGGATCTTAACGTCCGAATTTAGCAGAGATATGGGACGGTAATTCTCCGGTCTGCCCTCTGCTTTCCCAGGTTTTGGGATTACGGCTATGTGCGCCTCCAACATGGTGTGGGGCAAAAGGGGGGTCTCCGCCAGCGCATTGAATAATTTTAGCATTTCTGGGGCTAGAATATCAACATAGAGTTTATAGTACTTAGCACCGTAACCATCCGGCCCTGGACTTTTACCCGCGGTAAGGTCCTTTATAGCCTGCTTAATTTCTATTAGAGTGATAGGGGACTCAAGAGCCTCAGAGTCCTGCTCCGTTAGTTTGGGCAAGTCTGCATCCAGAAGATATTGCTTCATTCTCTGCAATCTGTCGGGTGGGGGGGGAATCATCTCATCCCTCTCCTCCCGTGGTTGAATATTATATAGGGACTTATAATATGCACCAAAGATCTCTGCAATTGACTTCCCGTCCTCTCTGAGAACACCCTCCCGATTCACCATTTGGTGGACGTAGTGTTTTGTCCGTTTACGCGCAATTGCCCTGGCCAACAACCTTCCCGCCTTGTCCCCTTGTTCAAAGAAGCGCTGTTTCAGGTAAAGCGCCTTTTTTTGGTAGTCTATCTGAAGGAACTCAAGCAGGGCTGCTCTCGCTCGAGCCAAATCCTCTTGGAGTTTTGTGTTTGTAGGGTGCAACTTGTGCTCCCGTTCATTGATTTCTATCTTAGACAACAGAGCTTTATACTGATTGTTTCTTTGTTTCGTCAGCTTAGCTTTTTGCTTTATTAGAAGACCTCTAATAGTACATTTGTGGGCCTCCCAAATAACTGTGTCATGGGATTCAGTGTCTGCATGTATATGAAAGTATTCCACTAAAGCCCTCTCGACCTCTAACCTAAAGATCTTATCTTCAAGTAATGTGTCATCCAATTTCCAAATATAAGGAGCTACCGGCACATTAGGCCACAGGATGGTACAACTGACTGGTGCATGGTCAGACCATGTGATATTATGTATGTTACTACTTGTTGTTATAGAAAGGCCTGCTGGGTCTGTGAGTAAGTAATCTATTCTAGAATACTTCCTATGTGGATGAGAGTAGAATGTGAAATTTTTTGTGGTAGGGTGGTGTACACGCCAAATATCGTGTAATGCTAACTCCCTCAGTGAAGAGGTCATACGCTTAAGGTTCCTATGGGGGACACTGGAGAGTCCGTTCGAGGTGTCTAGGGCTGGGTTCAGTGATGCGTTTAGATCACCTCCCATGAACAAAATACCACACTGTACCTCCATTACTTTATGTGATATTTTCTGGAGGAAAAGGTGTTGAGCTGTATTGGGACAATATATATTAACAAGTGTGACAAGTGTGCCACACAGGGTACCTGTAAGGATAATGTACCTACCCTCAGGGTCACTACATACTTGATGGAGCTGAAAAGGGGTTTTCGAACTGATAAGGATACCCACTCCGTTTTGTTTCTTGGGACCTGACGCAAAGTAAGCTTTGGGGTAATGATGGCTATACCATTTAGGTTCGTGTGCAGCAGAAAAATGAGTCTCCTGTAAAAAGATGACATCTCCCCCTCGTCTATGTAAGTCTCTTAACACTATGGAGCGCTTACCTGGGCTATTGAGACCCTTCACGTTGACCGAAATCAACTCAGTGGACTGAAGCCTACCTGTGGGTCGTAAATTTGCCATATCACCTGGAGGAGAGGAGGGAGGGAAGAAAAAAAAAAAAAAAAGGGGGGGGGGGGAGAGGGGTAAAGGTATAGGAAGGAAGGGCTTAGAAGGGGAAGATGAGAGAAGAAGAAAGGTCAGGGAAGAGAATCCCTGAAAGCACAAAACAGTAAAAACAAATAGTACAAGACTAATACAGCAGTATAAACAGCAATATGGAGTCTTTGTACCTATAAGGCACTAATCTGATATGAACAAATAGTCAAATACAATCAAAAGTAATAAACTTACCAATTAGGGAAAGTGTTCCCTGTATACTCACAAAACATATGAACTTTTAAACATTATACATTAAACAAATACATTCTTCAGGTTTAATCCAATTCAATTTTTCTATACCCCTTGTTCCTAGCTAAATTATAAAAAAATGAACTAGCACTGGATATGGGGAGGGTACCTAGACTTTTGCTAAGCTTCATTTTCTCTGTACCATGTTTTAACCTAATTATGTGATTTAGTACATCTGTGCTTGGAGAGCTGTGGTCCCGGGCAACGTATGGGCCCATGCACTCCACAGTCCCCCCTAACGGGTCAAACATTATGCAATTGTGATATAACTTCAGAGTATATCCTAATCTGAATTATGTCTATGGCATCCCCTCACTTCATGTCTAGGTGACGTCTCTTAATTGACCTGAGCCCTAATCCCACAAAGATAAACCTTCAACTATATGAAAACTTGTAACTTAAATATGTGAAACAAATGTGCTTAGGCATAACAGATGTCCAGGCCCTTAAGAAACAGGCTCTTGTCAGCGTCTTAATATGTCCCCACTGGGGCACAACGACAGGATTGGAAAGTCAAACCTGATTTTGAGTGCAGATAAGGTTTTCCTCTCTAGGAGACCCTGGATCACCCAGGGAGTTGCTGGATTTCGCCCTGCTCCTCATCAGCCTGGTCTGCTGAGGCCCCCGGCCTCCTCGGTGGTGGTCTTATGTGGAGACCCAAAGCTTGATTAAAAGAAGGCAGGTCCTCCATGTTTCTGAAAACATGTGTTGCGTTGTTCCTTGTTACGATTAAACAAGTGGGGAAACCCCATCTGTAGGGGATCTTTTTGTCCTTCAGCGTGGTGGTGATGAATCGGAGGTCCCGTCTTTTCTGTAGGGTGGCTGGACAGAGATCGGAATATACCTGTATTTCAGATCCTCTGAATTCTATAAGCTGTTTAGACCTGGCCATCCGTAGAATGTCCTCTTTATCCTTAAAAGACAACAGTTTTAAGATTATGTCTCTGGGAGGGGCCCTGTTTGGTGGTTTAGGGCGCAAGGCCCTGTGTGCCCTTTCTATCATAATTTCAGGGCCTGCTTCTGTGTTCTTAAGGTATTTAACAAAGTCTTGTATATAGGCCTGGATCGCCGGAGGTTCAACCGTTTCCGGAACTCCCCTCAATCTCAAATTGTTTCTGCGGCTCCTGTTTTCCAGGTCCTTTATACGGTCCATTAACGTGTGTACTGTGTTTTCCTGAGCCTGTATAAAGCTAGCCTGGAGCTGGAGATCTGAGTTGAGTGCCTCATGTTTCTCTTCGATTTGAATAACTCCGTGGTCAACTGCAGCTATCTCTTTCTTCAGCTCACCAAACATGGACTTGAAGTCCCTCATAGCCTCCTTTATGTCATTTTTAGAGGAGAGATGACTGATATATTCCTTTGTAACGAAGCCTTGATGCCTACCCACAGGCTCAGAGCAATGGACTTGTGCTGTGGCCGCTATAGTATGTGTCTCAGGTCTGGCAGGCGGAGCAGCCGCGTCCGCTGCAATCAGGTAGTTCTCCATCATGGAGGACTGGGTGCTTTTTGCAGGTTTAGGGTTTCTTTTACTGGTCATTGCCGCAGACAAGCCGCAGCCCCCGCCACCCCCAGCAAAAGTCAATTTCAATATGCAAAGTTAGTGACTGCAATACTTTAATGGAGAGAAAGTTAGTTCCAGTCAGCTGCTTTGAGTTTATAATAAAAGTTCCAGGTGTACTGAATTACTTCTCAGGGGAAAGCTTATATTCTCATTCGGCCACTCTCCTATAAATAAGGCAGCCTGTTTGTAGGGAGATTCAAAAAGTCTCTATAGGGGGAAATTCAGGCTCCAGACCCAGTTGCACTATCAGTGATAACCCCTCTCTACTGTACTTTAATTCTTAATCTCCTAGCCCGGTCGATGATTAAAGGGCTCAGACACAGCTCGGCATTTCCCCTCAGTTCTGTTCAGAAACTTATAGGCCCAAATCCCATCTGCGCGTGGGTGCAGTGTAGTTCCCTTGACCTTGCTATCTGAGCCAGAATCGGCCTCTACGTTCAATGTTGTGGGGCTATTCCCTCCAGCCCCTCCCGCATCAGATACTCACAAAGTCCGGGGTTATTATGAGAGAGGCTTCTACACCGCTCCGCCGCCAGCTCACTTCAGTGTCGCTACCTCTCTCTAGGCTTCCGTAGCGGCAGTCGTCATAATACTTTCAACCGCGGGACCTCAATCGGATCTGTAAGCTGCTAAATTGTCCCAGCGCAGATCAGGAGCGGCAACAGAGCGGTAAGGGGGGACAGCGGGGAACAGCAGCTCGCAACCAGTCAGGCCGTTGCTTTTCCAGGTCTCTGAATGTTTTATAGGCCGCAGCAGGACACGCAGCTTCACACGCTCCGGTTCTCCCAATCTGCTGCAGAAAATTGGTCTCTTTAATAGAGGAATCCGTTCAGTGCATCATCCGTTACAAGTTGTAGGGTATGGAGCGATAATTAATGTATTTGTTGCGTTGTGAGCATAACAGGGACTACGGAGCTTTCTCAGCAAGCAGCCATTTCCATTTGTGGCTTGGCTCCGCCCCGAAAATAATGTACTTTTTATTATTAAATATATATTTCTATTTATATCTGATACTGTTAATCTAAAATAGATATACAGTATATAACTATATATCTATACAAGTAGATAAACAGGTACATATTTATATATATATTCTTCCAGGATAACCTTCAACGTGGCTTGATTCATGTGTCCTTCACAAAGATAAATCTGGACGATTCCAGGACATCTTCTCTGATGAGTCCAATTTTCAGCTTTGCCCAACACCTGGTCATCTAATAGTTAGCTGGAGACCTGGAGAGGCCTACAAGCTATAGTGTCTCGGACCCTTCGTTAAAATTTTGGTGGAGCATCAGTGATGATCTGGAGGTGCTTCAGCAAGGCTGGAATCGGGCAGATTTATCTTTGTGAAGGACGCATGAATCAAGCCACATCTAAGGTTATCCTGGAAAAAACCTGGTGCCTTCTGCTCTGGCAATGTCCCCAACTCTGAGGATTGTTTTTTTCCGGGCAGGACAGTGTTCCATACCACATAACTAGATCAATCAAGGTATGGTTGGAATACCACCAGATCAAGACCCTGCCGTGGCCAACCCCATCTCCAGGCCTAAACCCCAATGAAAACCTGTGGAATGTGATCAAGTGGAAGATGGATGGTCACAAGCCATTAAACAAAGCCAAGCAGATTGTATTTTTACATCAGGAGTGGCATAAAGTTATCCAACAGCTATGTGAAAGACTGGTGGAGAGCATGCCAAGACACATAAAAACTGAGATTGAAAATCAAGGTTTTTCCCCCACATACTAATTTTGGAAATCTGGCTAAGTGAAAACATTAGTATTGTGTTGTTTAAAAATTATTATGAACTTGATTCCTTTGCATTATTTGAGGTCTGAAAACACTGCATAGTTTTTGGTAGTTTGATCAGTTGTAATTTTCTAAAAATAAATGCTCTAATTGACAATATTTTTATTTGGAATTTGGGAGAAATGTTGTCAGCAGTTTATAGAATACAACAACAAAATTAATTTTGCTCAAATACATACCTATAAATAGTAAAACCAAAGAAAATTATAATTTTTCAATGGTCTCTTATTTTTTTCCAGAGCTGTGTGTATATATGAACTCCAATGCCTACATGGCTATATATATACATACACTCATATGTGTCTATATCCCTCTCTATATCACATAGCAGGCAATTGTGAGTGTCTTACTGATATGTAGTACCATTTGTAACCTATCTCAATGATAGATGCTTGAAAGCATTATGGAGTTTAACATTATGGGAACAAACTAGTATAATAGCATTGATGATACATTTCAGATAGTAGGGTTAAAGGCCAATGTGTTTCTGTAATAGAAAAGCATCAAAAAAGTTTCAAAAAAGCATCAACAAATGATGAATCAGTGATAATGATGGATCAGCCATGTAAAAGTGAATATAACAACACATGCACTTTTTTGCAGATGATGGACACACATAATTTAATTTACTTTAATTTAATCTTCATGGTGCACACATTACCACATGCGCACATACATACATGTGATATGCACATATACGCACTCATTTGCTGCGGAAGAGGGAGATGTAGACTACCAGTATAGACCAATTCAGGCTTTAAATGAAAGAGCATATATATATATATATATATATATATATATAATATATATATATATATATATATATATATATATATATATATAGTATGTATTTACAATAAAAAGTACATTATCCTGTATGTGAAGAACATTGGAATGTTAATTATGTACAGTAAATATACAGTAAAACACATAGGCCTAGATTTGGAGTTTGGCGTTAGCCGTGAAAACCAGCGTTAGAGGCTCCTAACGCTGGTTTTAGGCTAACTCTGGTATTTGGAGTCAGTCAAAAAAGGGTCTAACGCTCACTTTTCAGCCGCGACTTTTCCATACCGCAGATCCCCTTACGTAAATTGCGTATCCTATCTTTTCAATGGGATTTTTCTAACTCCGGTATTTAGAGTCGTGGCTGAAGTGAGCGTTAGAACTCTAACGACAAAACTCCAGCCGCAGGAAAAAAGTCAGTAGTTAAGAGCTTTCTGGGCTAACGCCGGTTCATAAAGCTCTTAACTACTGTACTCTAAAGTACACTAACACCCATAAACTATCTATGTACCCCTAAACCGAGGTCCCCCCACATCGCCGCCACTCGATTAATTTTTTTTAACCCCTAATCTGCCGACCGCCAACTACGTTATCCTTATGTACCCCTAATCTGCTGCCCCTAACACCGCCGACCCCTATATTATATTTAGTAACCCCTAACCTGCCCCCCACAACGTCGCCGCCAGCTACCTACACTTATTAACCCCTAATCTGCCGACCGCAAAGCGCCGCCACCTACGTTATCCTTATGTACCCCTAATCTGCTGCCCTTAACACCGCCGACCCCTATATTATATTTATTAACCCCTAATCTGCCCCCCACAACGTCGCCTCCACCTGCCTACACTTATTAACCCCTAATCTGCCGAGCGGACCTGAGCGCTACTATAATAAAGCTATTAACCCCTAATCCGCCTCACTAACCCTATAATAAATAGTATTAACCCCTAATCTGCCCTCCCTAACATCGCCGACACCTAACTTCAATTATTAACCCCTAATCTGCCGACCGGAGCTCACCGCTATTCTAATAAATGTATTAACCCCTAAAGCTAAGTCTAACCCTAACACTAACCTAAGTTAAATATAATTTACATCTAACGAAATTAATTAACTCTTATTAAATAAATTATTCCTATTTAAAGCTAAATATTTACCTGTAAAATAAATCCTAATATAGCTACAATATAAATTATAATTATATTGTAGCTATTTTAGGATTAATATTTATTTTACAGGCAACTTTGTAATTATTTTAACCAGGTACAATAGCTATTAAATAGTTAAGAACTATTTAATAGTTACCTAGTTAAAATAATTACAAAATTACCTGTCAAATAAATCCTAACCTAAGTTACAATTAAACCTAACACTATACTATCATTAAATTAATTAAATAAAATACCTACAATTACCTACAATTAAACCTAACACTACACTATCAATAAATTAATTAAATACAATACCTACAATTACCTACAATTAAACCTAACACTACACTATCAATACATTAATTAAATACAAAACCTACAAATAACTACAATGAAATAAACTAACTAAAGTACAAAAAATAAAAAAGAACTAAGTTACAAATAATAAAAAAATATCTACAAACATAAGAAAAATATTACAACAATTTTAAACTAATTACACCTACTCTAAGCCCCCTAATAAAACAACAAAGCCCCCCAAAATAAAAAATGCCCTACCCTATTCTAAATTACTAAAGTTAAAAGCTATTTTACCTTACCAGCCCTGAACAGGGCCCTTTGCGGGGCATGCCCCAAGAAGTTCAGCTCTTTTGCCTGTAAAAAAAACATACAATACCCCCCCCAACATTACAACCCACCACCCACATACCCCTAATCTAACCCAAACCCCCCTTAAATAAACCTAACACTAAGCCCCTGAAGATCTTCCTACCTTGTCTTCACCATACCAGGTTCACCGATCGGTCCTGAAGAGCTCCTCCGATGTCCTGATCCAAGCCCAAGCGGGGGGCTGAAGATGTCCATGATCCGGTAGAAGTCTTCATCCAAGCGGGGCAGAAGAGGTCTTCCATCCGATTGAAGTCTTCATCCAGGCGGCATCTTCTATCGACATCCATCTGGAACGGAGCGGCAGCATCCTGAAGACCTCGGACGCGGAACATCCATCCTGGCTGACGACTGAACGACGAATGACGGTTCCTTTAAATGACGTCATCCAAGATGGCGTCCCTCAAATTCCGATTGGCTGATAGGATTCTATCAGCCAATCGGAATTAAGGTAGGAATATTCTGATTGGCTGATGGAATCAGCCAATCAGATTTAGCTCGCATTCTATTGGCTGATCGGAACAGCCAATAGAATGCGAGCTCAATCTGATTGGCTGATTGGATCAGCCAATCGGATTGAACTTGATTCTGATTGGCTGATTCCATCAGCCAATCAGAATATTCCTACCTTAATGTGGGTGGTGAAGCAGCAAACAAGGGAAAGTCAGTTAGGTGGAGAGTAACTGCGGTGATGTGTGTCAATCAACTTAAGAGCAGTGTGTTAATCAGCTAGCTCCCAAATCACAGTACATTCAGTGTTTGAATATTGACAGGATTATATAACCAGGTCCTGTGAGTTTTCCCTACCTCAGACATGGACCGGTGAGATATGTATGCCACCGCTAGATGCACATGTATAAATGAAAATGCAACAACACTAGATGTCTAGTAAATATACGCCAAGAGTCCACACCTCATACCTGTGTGCTGCTGAATCCTGAGCGACAGTCCGTTGCGGCAATATATCCGTTCTCCTTATTATGTATGGATCGTCTCGTTCAGTTAGTATCCAGCTCCTGCGGTAAACCTGAGTGAGCTCTGATGGCTGCGGTGGGTGACTCCTCCTTCCGTTAGCGTCCCAGGTGATGGGCGTAAAGATGCGGTCAGGATATTAGTGCAATACCTGGCTGCTGTGCTATACTAGAGGCCGGTCAAATGAGAGCAAAGAGAGAAAAAGGAGCACAAGCAGCGGTTCAATGCACAAAAATTAATTTATTTACAAGTGGCAAACATAGCGCCTTAGCGCTCAGAGTGAAGAAAATTAACATGTTTGTCAAGCAAACAAACAAAACCGTGAGAGGGGAAAACACCCCGGGGTAAATACTGACAAAAATCAATGAGACTAGCGTTAAGAAAACAGGTATACGCGTTTCAGCTTACAGCCTTACTCATTACCTGGCTAAAACACAGTGAAGTGAACTTAAAAACAGTGGCTAGTCATCCTATTGGTAGTTGGGAACACTCCCCTTAATTAATCCTCCAATAGGTATTTATTTACGTAGCTATGAGCACCTGAGAAAGCACAGAGGTATGCACTGTAGTCAGCACACAGTAAATGCATATGGACTAGAATAGAAATAAATAAACAATTCCCGTACATTATGTGTAATTACAATCCAATATATATAAACAATTTCAGTAATCAAAAATGAATTAAAAATGAGTTCAATTCAATGGGAGAGGGAAAAGAGAACTCCGGACCCAGCTGGAAACATTTGTGGTGCTGGGAAACCGCTTCATAATTGCTGAAATGAAAAATATAGATAATATAAGCACGGATTAACAGTTGTTTGCATCCAGAGACATACAACTCATATAATTATTAAGATATAGTCAGAGGCCCTAGGCATACATACTAAACCTTAAGCTATAATAATAATATTAGTAATGATGCTACAGTTAACCCTTAATAAAAATAAAGACAAAGAGTGTCTACAAATACATAGGTGCTGTTATCATGTGCATTCCTTGCCATACTGGACAATAGGTGGCTTCATTATTATAGAGAGCCCTATTTACAATAGAAAAATTAGTCCAGAGGGCAAGCTGGAGTACCAGGGACCTGGAAAGTTATACTACAGTATCCTGAGTTGATAGGCTCCTACGCTCCAGAGGTAGCCTAGTATAGACAGGGTGAACCGGGTGGGGGAGAGGATAGGCCCTACCAAAAATTGATGAGGTCATATTCCGAATTGAGGCCCTCTGGAACTCTTGTCCTGAGTTTAAAAATCCAGAAGGCCTCCCTCTCCCCCTATAATGTTACTCTCAATTAATGTTTGTTATATGGAACACAACAGTAGTAAAAATTTGGTTGTTACACTTTATTTATTGAATCAACTACTGACAAGCAGATTCTGAAAAATAAAGTGTTTTATTATTTCAAAATATACACAGTCTATATCTTTATCTTATAAACACACACTGTATACCTTTTGACAGAATAATTAAAGTATTGGACAGGGAAATATAAGACCACCTTATGGTAAAAACAGGTTGTTAATAACAACTCTGATTCACAGGTTGTTAAATGAAGCAAGCAAGACTGGGCTATGGTAGAAGTAAGGTAAAGTTATTCAGAACACACTCTGGCTCAGCGTGCAGAAAAGTACACAGATCCTGGATTCACACTCAAAGAATAATTTCAGGATGGAGAGCGTAATACTACCTAAATATGTATAATCAAATACTGCAATATTTGTAAGTGGTAGCAAGCTAAGCAGTCAGTAGTAGTATTTGCAGAGAGTGTACCTGAAATGCTGCAGGAGCTGAGAAGTCTGATGTGGAGCAGGCAGGCAGCGTGTGAATGCTAAATGAGGAGGAAGTGAGCCTGTGAAGTCACTGGCAGAGCTGACAGCCTGGAATGTAGCAGCGGCTGCTGCTGAAGCAGAGAGACACTGAGAGAAGGTAATAAATCTTCCTTTACCCCACTGAGGAATCTTGCAGAGGCATTAAATGAGGAAGTAAGTGAGAGTAGGATCCGGTATTTAGGAAATCCAGCAGATATTTCAACCTGTTAGAAAATAAGGCAGAGAGGCTTAGACAACTTGTAATCCAGAGCATAATACAAGGAGTACTCAGTGGATACTGGAACACAATACCAAGCACTGATTGCAATGTGCTGTGTTGTTTTATAGGAGGAGCAATCAATTAGGAGAAACTTCAGAGTCTCTTAAAGAAACAGTGCTCAACCCTGACATGACCCCCCGCTCAAGGAAGCTGTTCCACAGCGGTAGGACGGGGTCGATCAGGATGCCTGCGATGAAATTGAGACGTAAGGCGAGGAGCATTCAAGTTGGTGATGGGTTCCCAGGTGTCCTCGTCAGGTGAATAATTTTTCCACCTAACCAGATATTGTAAGACCCCCTTATAAAATCTGGAATCCAAAATGGATTCAACTTCATATTCATCCTGACCGAGGGTGGTAGCAACAGGTGGTAGAAGAATTCGCTGATCCCTTGTGCGGGCATAAGGTTTTAGAAGGGAAACGTGAACTGTTGGATGAATCTTAATGTTGTTGGGAAGTTGTAATCGGATGGCATTCTTATTGATGATGCGTTCTATTGGGAATGGACCTATGAACAAGCTTGCCAATTTTTTAGAGGGTATTTGGAGTTTTAAGTTTTTTGTGGATAACCAGACCAAATCACCCACAACATAGTCAGGAGATGGTCTCCTTCTGAGGTCGTAGTAGTGTTTCTGTGTCTTCTGTGCTGAAAGAATATTGTCTTGAATGAATTTAAAGTTTTCTTGTATTGTATTGACAATATCATCAACCAATGGGGAATCAGAGGGGTTGTGTGAAGTAAAAGTGAAGTCAGGGTGATAGGCATAATTCGCATAGAAGGGCGTCATCTTTGTGGAGGCGTTCAAGGAATTATTGTATGCATATTCAGCCATTGATAGGAATTTCATCCAATCTGATTGGTGATAAGAACAATAACATCTTAAGTAATGTTCTAGCCACTGATTCAGTCTTTCTGCCTGCCCGTTTGTTTGGGGGTGATAAGCTGTAGTAAAGCGGTGATCGATCTGGGTTACTTCACATAGTTTGGTCCAAAATTTTGAGGTAAATTGTGTTCCTCTGTCACTAGTTAATATAGGAGGTATGCCATGTAACTTGACTATATTATCAATAAACAGAAGAGCTGTTTCAGAGGAAGTGGGGAGTTTGTGATAGGGGATGAAATGAGCCATCTTTGTGAATAAGTCAATGACTACAAATATTGTAGTTTGTTTGTTTGAAAGAGGCAAATCAACAATGAAATCCATGGAGACATGGTACCAGGGTCTTTCGGGAACAGGAAGAGGCATGAGTAATCCATAAGGAGCTTTGCGATCTGGTTTGGAGGTGGTACAAACCTTGCAGGTCTTTATGTACTCTTGAATAGTCTCCCTCATCTTTGGCCACCAAAAGGTTCGTGAGAGGCGTTCCATAGTCCTACGAATGCCAGGGTGTCCGGAAAGAGGGGTATCATGAGAGGCTTTTATTATCTGTAACTGCAAATGAGGAGGAAGATACAATTTACTCCTGTGGTAATATAATCCGGCAGACTTATGGAGTTCTGGTTTAGGAGGTATTGGAACATCTTTGCAGTAAGTTTTGAGTTCAGAGATGATTGGAGTTATCAGTCCAACAAAACAATCAGGAGGTATGATGCTGGATCTGAGTGGGAGCTCTTCAGATTTTATGAGTGAACGGGATAAGGCATCAGCCTTTCCGTTTTTATCTGCTGGTCTGTAAATGATGGAAAAGTTAAAGCGATCAAAATAGAGGCTCCAACGAACCTGTCGGGCTGAGAGAGTTTTGTTTCTTTGGAGATACTGCAAATTTTTATGATCAGTAAAGATGTTAATAGGTATGGTAGTTCCTTCGAGCAGATGTCTCCAATGTTCGAGGGATCGGCGGATTGCTAAGAGTTCTTTGTCTCCGATAGCGTAGTTTCTTTCAGCAGGTGACATTAATTTGGAGTAAAAGGAGATGGGATGTAGAGGTTGATTTAAAGAACTTTGCTGAGAGAGAACGGCTCCAATTGCATAATCCGAAGAATCGACTTCTAACGTGTACTGGTACTGAGGTTTGGGAAAATGCAAAATGGGAGCTGATGTGAATTTTCTTTTTAAAATTTGGAAAGCTTTCTCTGCCTGAGCATTCCAGATGAAAGGTGTTGTACTGCCAGTTAAAAGTGTTAAAGGCTTGACTATAGAAGAGAAGTTTTTGATGAATTTTCTATAGTAGTTCGAAAAACCCAAAAACCGCTGTACATCCTTCCTTGATTTAGGTTGAGGCCAATCGAGAACTGCGTTTACCTTTTCAGTCTGCATTTGAATACCTAAGGGGGAGATGTTATAGCCCAAGAAGGAAACTTGATCTGTGTGGAACATGCATTTTTCAGGCTTTGCATATAGTCTATGCACTCTAAGCCGGGAAAGAACTTGACGAACATGTTTTACATGTTCTTCTCTGGTTCTAGAATAAATGAGAATGTCATCCAAATATATTACAAGACATACGTCCAACAGATCTCTGAACACATCGTTGATAAAGTGCTGGAACGTAGCGGGGGCATTACACAGGCCGAAAGGCATTACCAGGTATTCGAAAAGACCATACCTGGTCCTGAATGCCGTCAGCCACTCATGGCCCTCCTTTATCCTTATTAAATTATATGCCCCTCTTAAATCCAACTTGGTGAAGATGGTGGCATCAGAAAGTCTTTCGATCATTTCTGGAATTAAGGGTAATGGATAACGATTCTTAATTGTACATTTATTGAGTTCGCGGTAATCAATAATGGGTCTTAGACTGGAATCTTTATTTCGCACGAAGAATATCCCAGCTCCAGCTGGAGAAGTGGAAGCTCTAATAAATCCTTTCCTTAAGTTCTCCTCTAAATATTCTTTCAAATGCTCCAATTCAGGGGGGCTGAGAGGATAGAGATGACCGTAAGGGATCTTGGCACCAGGTTGAAGGTCTATCGGACAGTCATATATCCTATGAGGTGGTAAGTTCTCTGCCTCTGTCTTACTAAACACATCTTTAAAATCAGAATATTCATTGGGTAGGTTATCTATTGTTGTATGAGTTTGCATTAATAAATGACCAGTGAGACAAGTATTTCTGCAATAATCTGAATTAAACTTTATTTCAAAAGGGGACCAAACAATAGTTGGGTTATGAAGTTGCAACCACTTCATCCCAAGAACCAAAGTGAAATGAGGAGAGGGTAAGACATCTAAGGACATCAATTCTGTATGTCCACAGATATTCACAAAAACAGGAATGGTCTCATGGGTTATGGGACCAGAAACCATGGGTGATCCATCGATTACTTTGATGGGGACTGGTGTCTTCTTGCAGATCAAGGGGATACGATTCTGAAGACAATAGTGAAGATCTAAGTAGTTACCAGTAGCCCCTGAATCAATGATAGCGTCATCAATTTTCAGTAGACTTTGTTCCAGCTGTAGAGAAAGAGACAGCGTGCAATAAGATGTCTTTAACTGAGAATGTACAGATGAATTAATAAGTTTAAACTTACATTTCTTAGACTTTAACAAGACTGTGCAGTCTTGAACATTGTGAGTAGGACTGGCACAGTATAAACAAAGATTCTTCATCCTACGGCGTAATTTCTCTTCAGGACTGAGTGGTCCTCTGAGGATTCCTATCTCCATTGCCTCAGGCTGAGGTTTAGCGGAGGCGTAGTAAGGACTGGTAGTAGCAGAGTATGAAATTTTAGGTTTTAAATCTGTTGCAGATTTTTCCGCTTTTCTCTCACGGAGGCGGCGGTCAATTTGAGTAGCCATTCTCATAAAGGCGTCTAGAGTTTTTGGTTGTTCAATCCTAGCAAATTCGTCTTTCAAAGCCTCAGAGAGACCAATACGGAATTGGTTCCGCAAGGCTATGGGATTCCAAAGAGAATCAGCAGAAAACTGTTTAAAGTCTGTGATATACTCCTCCACGGGTCTTTTGCCTTGTTTGAGGCTTCTCATGGAGGATTCAGCTGTGAGCTGGATATCTGTATCTTGAAATAATGCATCCATGGATGCAAAGAAAGCTTCTAGTGATCCTAAAATTGGATCCTCTGTCTCAAAGAATTTGTCAGCCCAGTTTCTTGGTTCCCCTCTGAGGAATGATATGGTGGTCAGAACCTTCACTCTCTCAGTGGGGTAAGTCCTGGGTTTCATGGAAAAGAGTAAGTGGCAGGCATTTTTAAACTGCCTGTACATTTTTCTATTGCCTGAGAAATGCTCTGGTAAGGAAACCTGTGGTTCAAGCATAGTCTCAAATTGACTAGATTTCAGTGCAATGGATTCTTTTATAATATTTCTTAGTGCAACATTTTCAACTTGTAAGTCGTGTAAGCCCTGGGCTAACTGATCAACCCTTTGAGTGAGATTAAAAACAACCTGTGGAAGATCTACTGGTTCCATATTTTTTTTTTTTTTTTTTTTTTTTTTTTTTTTTTTTTTTTTGGGCTTGGTATTATATAATGTTACTCTCAATTAATGTTTGTTATATGGAACACAACAGTAGTAAAAATTTGGTTGTTACACTTTATTTATTGAATCAACTACTGACAAGCAGATTCTGAAAAATAAAGTGTTTTATTATTTCAAAATATACACAGTCTATATCTTTATCTTATAAACACACACTGTATACCTTTTGACAGAATAATTAAAGTATTGGACAGGGAAATATAAGACCACCTTATGGTAAAAACAGGTTGTTAATAACAACTCTGATTCACAGGTTGTTAAATGAAGCAAGCAAGACTGGGCTATGGTAGAAGTAAGGTAAAGTTATTCAGAACACACTCTGGCTCAGCGTGCAGAAAAGTACACAGATCCTGGATTCACACTCAAAGAATAATTTCAGGATGGAGAGCGTAATACTACCTAAATATGTATAATCAAATACTGCAATATTTGTAAGTGGTAGCAAGCTAAGCAGTCAGTAGTAGTATTTGCAGAGAGTGTACCTGAAATGCTGCAGGAGCTGAGAAGTCTGATGTGGAGCAGGCAGGCAGCGTGTGAATGCTAAATGAGGAGGAAGTGAGCCTGTGAAGTCACTGGCAGAGCTGACAGCCTGGAATGTAGCAGCGGCTGCTGCTGAAGCAGAGAGACACTGAGAGAAGGTAATAAATCTTCCTTTACCCCACTGAGGAATCTTGCAGAGGCATTAAATGAGGAAGTAAGTGAGAGTAGGATCCGGTATTTAGGAAATCCAGCAGATATTTCAACCTGTTAGAAAATAAGGCAGAGAGGCTTAGACAACTTGTAATCCAGAGCATAATACAAGGAGTACTCAGTGGATACTGGAACACAATACCAAGCACTGATTGCAATGTGCTGTGTTGTTTTATAGGAGGAGCAATCAATTAGGAGAAACTTCAGAGTCTCTTAAAGAAACAGTGCTCAACCCTGACACCCCCAACCTGCGAACCCTGTCGACTCCCCCCTTACAGGGAGCCACCCTCTCAATGATGGTCCAAGAAAAGGAGCTAGTGTCTTTCTGGTGTGTACCCGCAAAATGTTGAATCAATGCTGTAGTGAGTACACCCGCCCTTATATCACTAAGGTGCTCCTTAATACGGGTTCTGGCCTCTCTTGTCGTGAGGCCTACATATTGGAGGGAGCATTCCCTGCAAGAAATGACATAAATCACATATGTAGACCTACAATTGAGGCAAGAATCTATCATAAAATTCTGACCTGTCATTAGTGAGATGAACTGGTTACCAGGGGCCAACTTCTCACAGGCCACACATGTACGATGGTGGCAGTGAAATGTGCCCTTACAGCTCAACCATGAAGAAGAGGGTTGTCCTGTCTTTTTAATTCTTGTGGGTGCCACAATGTTGCCTATTGTTCTGTTTTTCTTGTAGGAGTACCTTAGGCCATCTGTAACCACTTTCTGGAGTTTGTCATCTGCAGATAGCATGTTAAAATTATGCCTCACTATTTGGCAGATTTCCCTGTATTGTCTTGAGTACTCTGTTAAAAAGACAACTTTGTTGTCTTTCCCTTCCTGAGTACAGGATTTAGGCCTAAGAAGTCTTTCCCTAGGTATTCCTCTTACAGTGTTCCTAGCTTTTGTGATGACCGAACTCCTATAGCCCCTCTCTTTCAGACGTATGGTCAGTTCATTGGCCTGTTTCTCATAGACCTCTGCATCACTGCAGTTCCTTTTCAGCCTAATGAACTGACCCTTCGCTACTCCTTTAAACACTCCTGGCGGATGGCAGCTAGCTGCATGTAGCAGTGAGTTGCCCGAAATGGGTTTACGGTAGGTCTCTGAGCTGATAAACTGATCCTGTCTACCTCTAAGAGTCACATCTAGAAAGTTGATAGTGTCACTTTGTATCTCATTTGTAAAGTGAATCCCCATAGAGTCATCATCAAGACTTCTTATGAATGTCTGTAATTCAGATTCACTACCTCCCCATATAAATAGGAGGTCGTCGATATAGCGACCATACCAAACTACTCTGTCTTTGTGAGGATTCCCATCTCCATAGACGTGGGACAGTTCCCACCAACCCATAAACAAGTTGGCATAGGAAGGGGCAAATTTCGCCCCCATAGCCGTCCCACGCCTCTGGAGAAAGAAATCCCCCTCAAATTCAAAGTAGTTATGGTTGAGAACAAAGTTGTCTTTTTAACAGAGTACTCAAGACAATACAGGGAAATCTGCCAAATAGTGAGGCATAATTTTAACATGCTATCTGCAGATGACAAACTCCAGAAAGTGGTTACAGATGGCCTAAGGTACTCCTACAAGAAAAACAGAACAATAGGCAACATTGTGGCACCCACAAGAATTAAAAAGACAGGACAACCCACTTCTTCATGGTTGAGCTGTAAGGGCACATTTCACTGCCACCATCGTACATGTGTGGCCTGTGAGAAGTTTGCCCCTGGTAACCAGTTCATCTCACTAATGACAGGTCAGAATTTTATGATAGATTCTTGCCTCAATTGTAGGTCTACATATGTGATTTATAGGCCTCACGACAAGAGAGGCCAGAACCCGTATTAAGGAGCACCTTAGTGATATAAGGGCGGGTGTACTCACTACAGCATTGATTCAACATTTTGCGGGTACACACCAGAAAGACACTAGCTCCTTTTCTTGGACCATCATTGAGAGGGTGGCTCCCTGTAAGGGGGGAGTCGACAGGGTTCGCAGGTTGGGGGAGAGGGAGGCCTTCTGGATTTTTAAACTCAGGACAAGAGTTCCAGAGGGCCTCAATTCGGAATATGACCTCATCAATTTTTGGTAGGGCCTATCCTCTCCCCCACCCGGTTCACCCTGTCTATACTAGGCTACCTCTGGAGCGTAGGAGCCTATCAACTCAGGATACTGTAGTATAACTTTCCAGGTCCCTGGTACTCCAGCTTGCCCTCTGGACTAATTTTTCTATTGTAAATAGGGCTCTCTATAATAATGAAGCCACCTATTGTCCAGTATGGCAAGGAATGCACATGATAACAGCACCTATGTATTTGTAGACACTCTTTGTCTTTATTTTTATTAAGGGTTAACTGTAGCATCATTACTAATATTATTATTATAGCTTAAGGTTTAGTATGTATGCCTAGGGCCTCTGACTATATCTTAATAATTATATGAGTTGTATGTCTCTGGATGCAAACAACTGTTAATCCGTGCTTATATTATCTATATTTTTCATTTCAGCAATTATGAAGCGGTTTCCCAGCACCACAAATGTTTCCAGCTGGGTCCGGAGTTCTCTTTTCCCTCTCCCATTGAATTGAACTCATTTTTAATTCATTTTTGATTACTGAAATTGTTTATACATATTGGATTGTAATTACACATAATGTACGGGAATTGTTTATTTATTTCTATTCTAGTCCATATGCATTTACTGTGTGCTGACGACAGTGCATACCTCTGTGCTTTCTCAGGTGCTCATAGCTACGTAAATAAATACCTATTGGAGGATTAATTAAGGGGAGTGTTCCCAACTACCAATAGGATGACTAGCCACTGTTTTTAAGTTCACTTCACTGTGTTTTAGCCGGGTAATGAGTAAGGCTGTAAGCTGAAACGCGTATACCTGTTTTCTTGATTTTTGTCAGTATTTACCCCGGGGTGTTTTCCCCTCTCACGGTTTTGTTTGTTTGCTTGACAAACGTGTTAATTTTCTTCACTCTGAGCGCTAAGGCGCTATGTTTGCCACTTGTAAATAAATGAATTTATGTGGGTGGTGGGTTGTAATGTTGGGGGGGGGGATATTGTATGTTTTTTTTTACAGGCAAAAGAGCTGAACTTCTTGGGGCATGCCACGCAAAGGGCCCTGTTCAGGGCTGGTAAGGTAAAAGAGCTTTTAACTTTAGTAATTTAGAATAGGGTAGGGCATTTTTTATTTTGGGGGGCTTTGTTGTTTTATTAGGGGGCTTAGAGTAGGTGTAATTAGTTTAAAATTGTTGTAATATTTTTCTTATGTTTGTAGATATTTTTTTATTTTTTGTAACTTAGTTCTTTTTTATTTTTTGTACTTTAGTAAGTTTATTTCATTGTAGTTATTTGTAGGTTTTGTATTTAATTAATGTATTGATAGTGTAGTGTTAGGTTTAATTGTAGGTAATTGTAGGTATTGTATTTAATTAATTTATTGATAGTGTAGTGTTAGGTTTAATTGTAGGTAATTGTAGGTATTTTATTTAATTAATTTAATGATAGCATAGTGTTAGGTTTAATTGTAACTTAGGTTAGGATTTATTTGACAGGTAATTTTGTAATTATTTTAACTAGGTAACTATTAAATAGTTCTTAACTATTTAATAGCTATTGTACCTGGTTAAAATAATTACAAAGTTGCCTGTAAAATAAATATTAATCCTAAAATAGCTACAATGTAATTATAATTTATATTGTAGCTATATTAGGATTTATTTTACAGGTAAGTATTTAGCTTTAAATAGGAATAATTTATTTAATAAGAGTTAATTAATTTCGTTAGATGTAAATTATATTTAACTTAGGGGGGTGTTAGTGTTAGGGTTAGACTTAGCTTTAGGGGTTAATACATTTATTAGAATAGCGGTGAGCACCGGTCGGCAGATTAGGGGTTAATAATTGAAGTTAGGTGTCGTCGATGTTAGGGAGGGCAGATTAGGGGTTAATACTATTTATTATAGGGTTAGTGAGGCGGATTAGGGGTTAATAACTTTATTATAGTAGTGCTCAGGTCCGCTCGGCAGATTAGGGGTTAATAAGTGTAGGCAGGTGGAGGCGACGTTGTGGGGGCAGATTAGGGGTTAATAAATATAATATAGGGGTCGGCGATGTTAGGGCAGCAGATTAGGGGTACATAGGGATAATGTAAGTAGCGACGGTGTCCAGAGCGGTAGATTAGGGGTTAATAATAATATGCAGGGGTCAGCTTAGGGGTGTTTAGACTCTGGGTACATGTTAGAGTGTTAGGTGCAGACGTAGGAAGTGTTTACGCATAGCAAACAATGGGGCTGCGTTAGGAGCTGAACGCGGCTTTTTTGCAGGTGTTAGGTTTTTTTTCAGCTCAAACAGCCCCATTGTTTCCTATGTGGGAATCGTGCACGAGCACGTTTTTGAGGCTGGCCGCTTGCGTAAGCAACTCTGGTATTGAGAGTTGAAGCTGCGTTAAATATGCTCTACGCTCCTTTTTTGGAGCCTAACGCAGCCTTTATGTGGACTCTCAATACCAGAGTTATTTTTATGGTGCGGCCAGAAAAAAGCCGGCGTTAGCTACGCGGGTCCTTACCGACAAAACTCTAAATCTAGCCGATAAATATTTATTACATATATACACTCATATATACACATATATTCGCATACATACACATATTTAGACATGTCTTTGTGTATATATATATATATATATATATATATATATATATATATATATATATATATATATATATGTTATGGGTAAAGTCAGAAATCCAGGTAATCCTAGGATTACCTGGGTAAACCTGAAATTACCCAAGCGGCTGTGGGTAAAGCCCGATGTAATGTAATTCCCCCATCTACACTATTTATTTTTTTTTTGCCTCTGCCTGGGGGGTTCAAGGAAGGCGCCTTGCCGATCTTCTGGCATCCACCCCAAGTGAACCTTGGGGAATGAGGTTTACATATTTCTATGTTAAACCCTTTTGCAGCTCTTTTTTGTCAAACACCTTATACCATATATCTTTAACCTTATAACTTTTTTTTATTATTCTTTTTAAAACTATCAGATAGTGTTTACATGAGTGTAACTATATTTTTATGTCGTACTTTTTCTTCCCCTACTCTCTCAAGTCACGCTAACCTGACTAGCGTAAATCTTGATTGCGCTCAAACCAACATTCAACTCATAATACGTGCGCTATTTCCGTTGTGCACAAAAAGCAGATGAAAACACAATATCGCTCACACACAAAAGTTAGTGCACCACTCGTAATCTAGTCCGCGTGGCGTTAGCAACCCATCTACCGCCAAACTCCAAATCTAGCCGTGTGAGAGGTGTGCTAACAGTTGCACACAAGCTATGGGCGAGATTACAAGTGGTGTGGCAAATCTAAAATTATATATTATTTTATAATAAACCTTTTAACCCCTAAACCTCGTCCTCCCGCATCGCAAACACTATTTAAATATTATTGACCCCTAATCTGCCGTCCGCCAACACCGCCGCTATAATAAACCTATTAACCACTAAACCGCAAGCCCCCACAACGAAATATTATAAAATAAACTATTAACCCCTAAACCTCTGGCCTCCCACATCACTACATAAATATATTAACCCCTAAACCTAACCCTAACGTAACCCTAAGCCTAAATCTAACCCTAACACCCCTTAACTTAAATATAATTACAATAAATCTAAATAAACCTTACAATTATTACCTAAATAATTCCTATTTAAAACTAAATACACACTTACCTGTAAAATAAAACCTAAGCTAGCTACAATATAACTAATAGTTACATTGTATCTATCTTAGGTTTTATTTTTATTTCACAGCTAAGTTTGTATTTATTTTAACTAGGTAGACTAGTTAGTAAATAGTTATTAACTATTTACTAACTACCTAGTTAAAATAAATACAAACGCCTAGATTACGAGTCTTGCGTTAGACTTAAAAAGCAGCGTTGAGGGGTCCCAACGCTGCTTTTTAACGCTCGCTGGTATTACGAGTCAGGCAGGTACAGGTGTACCGCTCACTTTTTTTACGCAATTTTAGCATACCACAAATTCCCTTACGTCAATTGTGTATCCTTTCTTTTCTATGGGATTTTCCTAACGCCGGTATTACGATCGCTGGAAAAAGTGAATGGTACACCCTCTCCTGTCAAGACTCCTACCGCATTTAAAAGTCAGTAGTTAAGAGTTTTATGGGCTAACGCCGTAACATAAAACTCTTAACTAAAGTGCTATAAAGTACACTAACACCCATAAACTACCTATTAACCCCTAAACCAAGGCCCCCCCCCACATCGCAAACACTTAAATAAAACTTTTAACCCCTAATCTACCGACCGGACATCGCCACCACTTTAATAAATATATTAACCCCTAAACCGCAGAACTCCCGCCTCGCAAACACTAGTTAAATTTTATTAACCCCTAATCTGCCGTCCCTAACATCACCTACCTACAATTATTAACCCCTAATCTGCCACCCACAATGTCCGCTACTATATTAAATTTATTAACCCCTAAACCTAAGTCTAACCCTAAGTCTAACCCCCCAACTTAAATATAATTTAAATAAAATGAAATAAAATTACTAAAATTAACTAAATTATTCCTATTTAAAACTAAATACTTACCTATAAAATAAACCCTAAGATAACTACAATATAACTAATAGTTACATTGTAGCTAGCTTAGGGTTTATTTTTATTTCACAGGCAAGTTTGTATTTATTTTAACTAGGTAGAATAGTTATTAAATAGTTGTTAACTATTTAATAACTACCTAGCTAAAATAAATACAAATTTACCTGTAAAATAAAACCTAACCTAAGTTACAATTACACCTAACACTACACTATAATTAAATAAATTACCTAAACTAACTACAATTAAATACAATAAAATAAAATTATTTACGGAACCCCCCCCCCCCCACTAAATTACAGAAAATAAAAAAGAATTTACAAATTTTTAAACTAATTACACCTAATCTAATCCCCCTAATAAAATAAAAAAGCCCCCCAAAATAAAAAATAAATCCCTACCCTATACTAAATTACAAATAGCCCTTAAAAGGGCCTTTTGCGGGGCATTGCCCAAAAGTAATCAGCTCTTTTACCAGCAAAAAAAAATGCAATACCCCCCAACATTAAAACCCACCACCCACACACCCAACCCTACTCTAAAACCCACCCAATCCCCCCTTAATAAAACCTAACACTAACCCCCTGAAGATCACCTTACCTTGAGACGTCTTCACCCAGCCGGGCACAAGTGGACCTCCAGAGGGGCAGAAGTCTTCATCCGATCCGGCCAGAAGAGGACATCCAGACCGGCAGAAGTCTTCATCCAGGCGGCATCTTCTATCTTCTTCCATCCGGAGTGGAGCGGGTCCATCTTGAAGACATTCGACGCGGAGCATCCTCTTCCATCTGACGGCAACTGAAGAATGAAGGTTCCTTTAAGTGACGTCATCCAAGATGGCGTCCCTTCAATTTCGATTGGCTGATAGAATCCTATCAGCCAATCGGAATTAAGGTAGGAAAAATCCTATTGGCTGATGCAATCAGCCAATAGAATTGAAGTTCAATCCTATTGGCTGATCCAATCAGCCAATAGGATTGAGCTCACATTCTATTGGCTGTTCCAATCAGCCAATAGAATGCAAGCTCAATTCTATTGGCTGATTGCATCAGCCAATAGGATTTTTCCTACCTTAATTCCGATTGGAATTGAAGGGACGCCATCTTGGATGACGTCACTTAAAGGAACCTTCATTCTTCAGTCGCCGTCGGATGGAAGAGGATGCTCCGTATCGGATGTCTTCAAGATGGACCCGCTCCGGATGGAAGAAGATAGAAGATGCCGCCTGGATGAAGACTTCTGCACGTCTGGATGTCCTCTTCTGGCCGGATCGGATGAAGACTTCTGTCCCTCTGGAGGTCCACTTGTGCCCGGCTGGGTGAAGACGTCTCAAGGTAGGGTGATCTTCAGGGAGTTAGTGTTAGGTTTTATTAAGGGGGGGATTGGGTGCGTTTTAGAGTAGGGTTGGGTATGTGGGTGGTGGGTTTTAATGTTGGGGGGGTATTGTATTTTTTTTTTTTTACAGGTAAAAGAGCTGATTACTTTGGGGCAATGCCCCGCAAAAGGTCCTTTTAAGGGCTATTTGTAATTTAGTGTAGGGTAGGGAATTTTTTTATTTTGGGGGGCTTTTTTATTTTATTAGGGGGATTAGATTAGGTGTAATTAGTTTAAAAATTTGTAATTTCTTTTTTATTTTCTGTAATTTAGTGGGATTTTTTCATAATTTAGTTTATTTAATTTAATTGTATTTAATTGTAGTTAGTTTAGGTAATTAATTTAATTATAGTGTAGTGTAATTGTAACTTAGGTTAGGGTTTATTTTACAGGTATATTTGCATTTATTTTAACTAGGAAGTTATTAAATAGTTAATAACTATTTAATAACTATTCTACTTAATTAAAATAAATACAAACTTGCCTGTAAAATAAAAATAAACCCTAAGATGGCTACAATGTAACTATTAGTTATATTGTAGCTAGTTTAGGGTTTATTTTATAGGTAAGTATTTAGTTTTAAATAGGAATAATTTATTTGATAATAGCAATTTTATTTAGATGTATTTAAATTAGATTTAAGTTAGGGGGGTGTTAGGGTTAGGGTTAGACTTAGGTTTAGGGGTTAATACATTTATTATAGTGGCGGCGACGTTGGTGGCGGAAGATTAGGGGTTAATAAATTTAATATAGTTGCCGCGACATTGGGGGGGCAGATTAGGGGTTAATAAATATAATGTAGGTGTCGGAGATGTTGGGGGCAGCAGATTAGGGGTTCATTAGTATAATGTAGGTGACGGTGGTGTCCGGAGTGGCAGATTAGGGGTAATAATATAATGCAGGTGGCAATGATCGGGGGCGGCAGATTAGGGGTTAATAAGTATAAGATTAGGGGTGTTTAGACTCAGGGTTCATGTTAGGGTGTTAGGTGTAGACGTAAAATGTATTTTCCCATAGGAAACAATGGGGCGGCGTTAGGAGCTGAACGCTGCTTTTTTGCAGTTGTTAGTTTTTTTTTCAGCCAGCTCAGCCCCAATGTTTCCTATGGGGAAATCGTGCACGAGCACGTTAGCCAGCTCACCGCTACCGTAAGCAGCTACACTAAATTGCACAAAATAAAATAAGAAATTATCAAGAATAAAAACGAATTACTCCTAATCTAATAAGCCTATCAAAATAAAAAAGCCCACCCAAAATAAAAAAAAACCTAGCCTACACTAAACTGCCAATGGCCCTTAAAAGGGCCTTTTGCGGGGCATTGCCCCAAAGAAATCAGCTCTTTTACCTGTAAAAAAAATACAAACACCCCCCAACAGTAAAACCCACCACCCACAAACCAAACCCCCCAAATAAAAACCTATCTAAATAAACCTACGCTAACCATTGCCCTGAAAAGGGCATTTGGATGGGCATTGCCCTTAAAAGGGCATTTAGCTCTTTTACATTGCCCAAACCCTAAGCTAAAAATAAAACCCGTAGGACTTCCGGGCAGCGGCCATCTTGATGATCACAATGAGCTTCAGCTCCTGAGTTACGCACCACTTTCTCTCAAATTTACTCTAAAATCTTGGCGGCAGGCTAACCAAACTGGTAGAGCAGCTCGCCTTCCCTTGCGTCTGAAGCCTTTTCTGTCCCACAATTGCCAATCATTGTCAGGTGGCCAGTGCCCTTTATGGCAAACTATACTACTAATTAACCTACGCTGAGTTAATGATAGAAAGCTTCAAGCACTCTGCAATAGAATGGACCCTAAACATCACTAATTGCTGCTATTGCCAAACTACTAGACAAACAACTTTTGAGCATTTCAAACCACCTGGCGACAGAATATGGCAGTATTTCTAAGACCACAACATGCTCCCCAAAGAGGCCAGAAACCGCCGTTTCTGCTGAGGAGGAAATAACATGTGAAGAACATACCTGGCTGGAAGCGACAGCTGGTGCCCAACTTGACTCTGACCTCGGAGGTAAACAGGGAGTTACCCCAGAAAATAGAGGTCAATGCGGGTATTATGAAAGAAAGGAGCTCTCTGTTAAACCCGTATCTAAGAACTTCTCGATCCCACTGAGCGCACGAAGGGAGAGAGGGTGCGACTTACTGGCCCACGGTACTTATGCTGGTTCTAGTGTGACATGTGGCATTGAGCTACCCGCGGTGACTGCTGGGGATCTCAAATCAGGGGTTGTACTGCATCCAGGTACAAAAACAGCGGCTGTACTTTCTCAAGCTATACAGGGAGCCACGCTTTACCAGAAATGGTTGTGTCTTACAGCTCTTGGCTCTACCCAGGTTAAGAATATGGAGACCGCCCAGCTGACATGAGCCGAACACACAGCTCCATACAACATTTCCCAACACCTTACCTTGATTACCAACTCTCACACCTCATGGACTCCCAAACATACTAGGGGTTAATTAAATGCATGATGACGGCTCAAATGCCTGATGCCTAGGCTAATATGATGTATGTAATGTATGGTGTCCCCTCTGATTCTGTCACATTCCGTAATGCTGATGACAGTTAAATTGGATGAATGCATAAACTATTTTTTCATATTGTGTGACTCTTGCTGATAACAGAGGACTAGCCCTATATACCTCCCTAAATATGCTTATCATATCAACAAACCTGAATCAGCTTTACATAGATAGAGGTCGGTTCATGCATGCCTTTTAGTGCCATAAGTTATGTAAATGGTATGGAAGGGTACTATGGCGGCTCCACCATTATGTACCAATTTGGAAAGTATATACTATAAGGCTATTTATCTGAGCTATATACAATACATATGCTTACCAATTTTATTCTCCCCCCAGTTAACTGATAGAGGCAGTTATTATACTTTTATTTTTATAGTATTAAGGCTCAATGTTTGTTATGATAATATTCAAAGGTTATTATATATACACGTCTTTCATATGATTAATAATTTAAAAACTGAGGTTAAACCAAAGTAACCCATGAGTGGTTACCTATTCATCATAAGACTCTCCATTAGGTAAATAATATACTGTGTCATATGAGGTCCAAACGTGGCCTCCTGGGTGTTATGGAGGGTTTACAGTACATATGGCACATTAATAAGTTAATAATTCTACCCAATATTCTGCTCCAACTCTGTATTGCTTGAAATGGAGGATTTTATGTTATTACACTGTCATGTATCTGTATTTTATATATATTTGATGTATCTGTGCTTTGTCTAAGCATCAATAAAAAAATAATAAAAAAATAAAAATAAAACCCACCCAATAAACCCTTAAAAAAACCTAACACTAACCCCCGACGATCCACTTACATTTTTTGAAGACCGGACATCCATCCTCATCCAGGCCGCAGAAGTCTTCATCCAAGCGGGCAGAAGTCCTCATCGAAGCCGGCAGAAGTCTTCATCCAAGCGGTATCTTCTATCTTCATCCATCCGGCGCGGAGCGGGTCCATCTTCAAGACATCTGGCGCGGAGCATCCTCTTCTTCCGATTGCTGCTGTAGAATGAAGTTTCCCTTTAAGTGACATCATCCAAGATGGCGTCCCTTGCATTCCGATTGGCTGATAGAATTATATCAGCCAATAGGAATTAAAGGTGAAACAATCATATTGGCTGTTGCAATCAGCCAATAGGATTGAGCTCGCATTCTATTGGCTGATTGGAATAGCTAATAGAATGCAAGCTCAATCCTATTGACTGATTGGATCAGCCAATAGGATGAAAGCTCAATCCTATTGGCTGATTGCAACAGCCAATAGGATTGGGGTGTTTGTATTTTTTTACAGGTTAAAGAGCTTATTTCTTTGGGGCAATGCCCCGCAAAAGGCCCTTTTAAGGGCCATTGGCAGTTTAGTGTAGGCTAGGGTTTTTTTTATTTTATTTTGGGTGGGCTTTTTTATTTTGATAGGGCTATTAGATTACGAGTAATTTGTTTTTATTTTTGATAATTTCTTTTTTTATTTTGTGTAATTAAGTGAGGTAATTTTGTAATTTATATAATTGTATTTTATTAATGTACTTTATTATATTTTATTGTAATGTTAGGTTTTAGTGTAAGGCAGGTTAGGTTTTATTTTACAGATAAATTTGTATTTATTTTAACTAGGTAGCTAGTAAATAGTTAATAATTATTTACTAACTAGTCTACCTAGTTAAAATAAATACAGACTTACCTGTGAAATAAAAAGAAAACCTAAGATAGATACAATGTAACAATGTTATATTGTAGCTAGCTTAGTTTTTTTTTTACAGGTAAGTATTTAGTTTTAAATATGAATTATTTAGGTAATAATTGTAAATTTAATTTAGATTTATTTTAATTATATTTAAGATAGGGGGGTTAGGGTTAGACTCAGGGCCCATGCTAGTATTTTTGGCCACACAGGCGAGGATATATTTTGCCCCCCCCCCCCCATTACCGATCAATCATACCAGGGTTGATCACCTCACTACACACACAGACTATTTAACTTATCACTACAAAAGAACATCATGAAAGTGAACTAAAGACCCCACAACTGATCACATCTCCCCTTAAATAAAAGCACAACGTTTAAATATTGTAAACAAACAGGTGGAACAGGATAAAGTGAATGTACTCTGTGCGAGTGTCTGACGGTGCAGCACCTAGGCTATAGGATAATAAGATGGGCCTCTCCCAGAAAGATATATATATATAGTATTGTGTAGGCAGTGAAACAACCTGTCTTTCCTGACTTGAGAACTTCACACTGTTATGTTTTGTTATTCTCACCTGTATTTCAAGCTAAATTAGTTTTGGACCCGGAATGGACAACACAATATTTTTGGGGAAACTCTGCATTGTTTAGAAATCACCCTCCAAAGAAAACTACACTGACTGAAACCTTCATTCCAGAGATACTTTTTTTATTTTGTTTAAAATTGTATTTATTTGTCAGAAGCAGAAAATCAATCAGGACAATGTCAAAATCAGCCCTAATAAAATACACCTAATCATGTCATTGGACAGACGGTGTCACAGGAGCACAAGTTTGTCACCTACCTGCATGCATGGTGATCAGCCCCAGTTCCTCGGTGACAAGTGTTTCTTCATATATATGAGCAGCCCGGACCTGCACCTCATCTAGAGAACCCCGAGTTCGCCAGAGCAGCCCTCAGTGTGTACAGGGACAGGAGGGTCAGGCACAGCAGTGTGTGCAGTCCCATTGTCACACCGGGAGTTTACATGCCGGGAGTGGGTCGGTGTGCCGGGGGGTATTGGTTGGTCAGGAGTGGGACCGTGATGGGGGGGTGACATGCTCAACGCCACCATATCGCCTGCACAAGCCGGGTTTAGCAAAACCTGTAATAGCAGCGCTATAGGGAGGTTAAATACCGCCGCTTTTGTGGCGGTCGTTAATTTCCCTATAGCGCTCAAAACTCTAGCTGTATGTTTTTTCATTAGCAGTAGCTCGAGAAGCACAAACATCGCTAGCAGAGTTTTCGTGTTGTTGTGCATGTGCCTCCCCATAGAAATCAATGTAGAAAAAAAGTGAAAAAAACACCCTACACATTTGCAAACCCTAAATAAAAGTATTAACCCCTAAACCTGCCATCCCCCCACAACACAAACTATCTAAATAAACTGTTAACCCCTAAACTGCCATCCCCCCACATCACAAACTATCTAAATAAACTGTTAACCCCTAAACAGCCATCCCCCCACATCACAAACTATCTAAATAAACTGTTAACCCCTAAACTGCCATCCCCCCACATCACAAACTATCTAAATAAACTGTTAACGCCTAAACTGCCATCCCCCCTCATCACAAACTATCTAAATAAACTGATAACCCCTAAACCACCACCCCCCATCACAAACTATCTAAATAAACTGTTAACCCCTAAACTACCATCCCCCACATCAAAAACTATCTAAATAAACTGTTAACCCCTAAACTGCCATCCCCAGGGGCGTATTTATCCCTAGGCCAACAAGGCCGGTGCCTAGGGCGACAGATTTGGGGGGGCGGCAAAGTGGCACTTTCAACTGCATTTTTAAAAAAAAATTGTATTTTTTTACGGTAAATTTTTGTAAAACATTTTTTTGGTCTGTGGTCACGTGACCCGGCTTTTTGCCGAGGTCACGTGACGTTTTCCTTACTTCCGCCGACCGCCTTGACGCCTTCCTGTCCCAGACTGTTGCCGAGCTGACTTGCCGCACATTGGAGGGAGACACACACGGAGCGGAGAAGACTGGTGAGGAGGGAGAGGGCCAGCAGGGCAGGGGTGACCAGGCGGGAGGACTGGTGAGGAGGGGGCCAGGGGGTGATGAGCGTGCCCATGCTGATGCCGGTGATTATGTGATATTACCATTGTTGTATAAGGTCACAGCAGGTGATAATGTCGGACACACTGTTAATAGCCATTATCTGGCCCATAGTATTTAATTTTATTGCTTCTGAGTTTCTTTAATAGAATATGCATGGCTGCTTTATGATTCATACTAAATAATTTTAGTCTGTGTATTGTGGGTTTATGTTTCAAAATCAATAGTCTATGGGAAACTATCAGTCAAGCAAGGGAATCTCAGTTCCTGTTTAGCTGTTATTTTTCTTAGAAAATAAAAATTTTAATTATTTGACTAAATGTGACATAAGCACAATAAAAATCTTTACTATTGTCAATGTGGTAAAACGTAAAAGGTGTTGAAACTGTTTTATTGCCAAAAACACACATTTCACATTATCACAGTGTCTCTGCCCATACCGGTCGCCATCACTATTAGTCTGTCACTTATGTTGTTATAATAAACAAGATGAAAATAAATGTTAATAATTTGGTCACCATATGACTAATAAAGCAGGGAGGTAGTCACACAATATTTGCCAGCTAGTGCTGTTTGCATGTGCTGGTCAACGATTCCTTCAATGAAATTATATACATAAAGGGGATATCAATATTAATGTAATATCACAGTAAATTTACATAGCTTATAATTGAAAATATGGTACAGTAATAGACTAGAGTAGACTGTGGTACTAGAAGTAAAACCATAGTACTAGATACATCCACATATACATAGACACACAAATAAACACATGCACACCTACATAAACACACATACATATACTCTCACACATACATATACTGACATACATACACAAACACTAACATAAATGTGTACACAAAGCTACACAAACACGCAAATGTAAAGATACATATTTACATATACTCATGCACACTAACACACAAATACATTTACTCACATATAGACACATACATACACACATATACACACATACATACACAAATACTGTACATATACTCAAATACACACACTATCATATATACATATATTCACACATGCACACAATCACGCACATCTATGCACACACTCAGACATACATTTAGCCACACATGCTCTCACATATATAACCCCACACATGTGCACTACTCACACACACATACTTACTATGATGTTAACTTTAATCTAGACCAATGAGAAACTGTGGATTTTGTATCTGAAATTCAGAATGAATTTCACTGAAAACGTAGCTGACACCTTTTGACTAACAGGTATGTTTCCCTGGCTGCCTTGTAATTGACAATGACTCATGTCTGTTCATGTGTTTAGATTTGAGTCTTTTGTGACTGTCATGTCTCATTGGTTCTTAAACAAAAAATATTTATGCAGTCTTTAGACCCAATGTGCATAATTTAGATTTTGTCATAGCAGCTTCTTTAACTCTCATGAAAGGAGCAATAATTATGTTTTATTAAATGTTTTATGAATACATTTAACCCTTAGTTCCTAGTTAGTGTGCACTTTTTAAGCATCCTTTTTCACCTAGGAGAGTTTGGTAAATACTTCCCTATTGCATTTTCCCTCTAGTGAGGAAAGTTACGGCTAGATTTAGAGTTGGGCGGTAGCCGTCAAAACCAGCGTTAGAGGCTCCTAACGCTGGTTTTGGGCTACCGCTGGTATTTAGAGTCAGTCAGGAAAGGGTCTAACGCTCACTTTCCAGCCACGACTTTTCCATACCGCAGATCCCCCTACGCCATTTGCGTATCCTATCTTTTCAATGGGATCTTTCTAACGCTGGTATTTAGAGTCGTGGCTGAAGTGAGCGTTAGTAACGACAAAACTCCAGCCGCAGAAAAAAGTCAGTAGTTAAGAGCTTTCTGGGCTAACGCCGGTTTATAAAGCTCTTAACTACTGTGCTCTAAAGTACACTAACACCCATAAACTAACTATGTACCCCTAAACCGAGGTCCCCCCACATCGCCGCCACTCTATTAAAATTTTTTAACCCCTAATCTGCCGACCGCACACCGCTGCCACCTACGTTATCCCTATGAACCCCTAATCTGCTGCCCCTAACACTGCCGACCCCTATATTATATTTATTAACCCCTAATCTGCCGCCCCCAACGTCGCCACCACCTACCTACAATTATTAACCCCTAATCTGCCGACCGGAGCGCACCGCTACTATAATAAAGTTATTAACCCCTAATCCGCCTCAATAACCCTATAATAAATTGTATTAACCCCTAATATGCCCTCCCTAACATCGCCGACACCTAACTTCAAGTATTAACCCCTAATCTGCCGACCGGAGCTCGCCGCTACTATAATACATTTTTTAACCCCTAAAGCTAATTCTAACCCTAACCCTAACACCCCCCTAAATTAAATATAATTTTATTCTAACAAAATAAATTAACTCTTATTAAAAATAAATTATTCCTATTTAAAGCTAAATACTTACCTGTAAAATAAACCCTAATATAGCTACAATATAAATTATAATTATATTGTAGCTATTTTAGGATTAATATTTATTTTACAGGCAACTTTGTATTTATTTTAACCAGGTACAATAGCTATTAAATAGTTAATAACTATTTAATAGTTACCTAGTTAAAATAATTACAAATTACCTGTAAAATAAATCCTAACCTAAGTTACAATTAAACCTAACACTACACTATCAATAAATAAATTAAATAAACTACCTACAATTATCTACAATTAAACCTAACACTACACTATCAATAAATTAATTAAATACAATACCTACAAATAAATACATTTAAATAAACTATCTAAAGTACAAAAAAATAAAAAAGAACTAAGTTACAAAAAATAAAAAAATATTTACAAACATTAGAAAAATATTACAACAATTTTAAACTAATTACACCTACTCTAAGCCCCCTAATAAAATAACAAAGCCCCCCAAAATAAAAAAATGCCCTACCCTATTCTAAATTAAAAAAGTTCAAAGCTCTTTTACCTTACCAGCCCTGAAAAGGGCCCTTTGCGGGGCATGCCCCAAAGAATTCAGCTCTTTTGCCTGTAAAAAAAAAACATACAATACCCCCCCCCAACATTACAACCCACCACCCACATACCCCTAATCTAACCCAAACCCCCCTTAAATAAACCTAACACTAAGCCCCTGAAGATCTCCCTACCTTGTCTTCACCACACCGGGTCCCGATCTGTCCAGAAGAGCCTCCGAAATCTTCATCCAAGCCCAAGCAGGGGCTGAAGAGTGACGTCCATCCTCCGGCTGAAGTCTGGATCCAAGCGGCAAATGAAGAAGTCCATCTTCGGGAAGAAATCTTCATCCTATCCGGGCAGAAGAGGACATCTGGACCGGCAAACATCTTCATCCAAGCCGCATCTTCTATGTTGTTCCATCGGATGACGAGCGGCTGATCTTGAAGACCTCCGGCACGGATCCATCCTCTTCGTTCAACGTCCAACTGAAGAATGAAGGTTCCTTTAAGGGACGTCATCCAAGATGGCTTCCCTCGAATTCCGATTGGCTGATAGGATTCTATCAGCCAATCGGAATTAAGGTAGGAAAATTTATTTTAAGGTAGGATTTATTTTACAGGTAATTTTGTAATTATTTTAACTAGGTAACTATTAAATAGTTATTAACTATTTAATAGCTATTGTACCTGGTTAAAATAATTACAAAGTTGCCTGTAAAATAAATATTAATCCTAAAATAGCTACAATATAATTATAATTTATATTGTAGCTATATTTGGGTTTATTTTACAGGTAAGTATTTAGCTTTAAATAGGAATCATTTATTTAATAATAGTTAATTTATTTTGTTAGATTTAAATTATATTTAACTTAGGGGGGTGTTAGTGTTAGAGTTAGACTTAGCTTTAGGGGTTAATACATTTATTATAGTAGCGGTGAGATCCGGTCGGCAGATTAGGGGTTAATAATTGTAGGTAGGTGGAGGCGACGTTGTGGGGGGCAGATTAGGGGTTAATAAATATAATATAGGGGTCGGCGGTGTTAGGAGCAGCAGATTAGGGGTACATAGGGATAACGTAGCTGGCGGCGGTGTACGGAGCGGCAGATTAGGGGTCAATAATAATATGCAGGTGTCAGCGATAGCGGGGGCGGCAGATTAGGGGTTAATAAATATAACATAGTGGTCGGCGATGTTAGGGGCAGCAGATTAGGGGTACATAGGGATAACGTAGGTGGCAGCGGTGTACGGAGCGGCAGATTAGGGGTTAATAATAAAATGCAGGGGTCAGCGATACCGGGAGCGGCAGATTAGGGGTTAATAAGTGTAAGGTTAGGGGTGTTTAGACTCGGGGTACATGTTAGAGTGTTCGGTGCAGACTTAGGAAGTGTTTCCCCATAGGAAACAATGGGGCTGCGTTAGGAGCTGAACGCTGCTTTTTTGCAGGTGTTAGGTTTTTTTTCAGCTCAAACAGCCCCATTGTTTCCAATGGGGAAATCGTGCACGAGCACGTTTTTTAAGCTGGCCGCGTCCGTAAGCACCGCTGGTATTGAGAGTTGCAGTGGCGGTAATTATGCTCTACGCTCCCTTTTTGGAGCCTAACGCAGCCCTTCTGTGAACTCTAAATACCAGCGGTATTTAAAAGGTGCAGGAGAAAAAAAGCACGCGTAGCTAACGCACCCCCTTTAGCCGCAGAACTCTAAATCTAGCCGTTAGTGAAAGAAATGGTCACATAGGATGCTTGGGAGGGAGCTCCTAGGAAAACCATGCTTGATGTTTGCACTGCGCACCCAGGCTGAGCTCTTTCAACGTGAAGTTAATACAACAGCAGCTGTGTGGAATGTTTTTTTCCCTTTTGGTGCCTTACCCAGATTATGCTCTGAAATCAGAACTATTCCTTAACTCTTTAACTGTTTTCAGATCTGTCCATGAAATTAGTGTAGTGTTGTGTATTTGGTGGTCTCTAAAATAGTTTTGTTCTTATCAACCTGCTAGAGCTCCCAAATGGATTTGTGTAACAAGGCACACTTACTGTTAGTTTCATATTTCATTTAAACAAATTTAACTAGTTAAATATATATGTATGATGTTTTTCCATATGAGCAGTCTTGTAATTTAAAAGCATACATGGTCAACATAATATGAACCAAATGTTTGTCCTAGAAGTTAAAAGGACATGACACGTAAAATGATTAAGATAGAGTATATAATTAAAAAAACAAACACACTTTTTATTTATTTTCTATTATCATATGTACTTTATTCTCTTGGTATCCTTTTTTGAAAAGTGCTCCAGACACCTGCAAGCTTTCATACCTAGATATTCTCTTCAACAATAAATACCCTGAGTACAGATTCAATTTGATAATAGAAGTAACTTGGATATGTGTAAAGCTGTATGCTTAAAGGTAAAGGAAACCCCATCATTTTCTTTCATGATTTGGATAGAACATGCAATTTAAAAAAAAAAAAAAAACAACTTTCCAATTTCTTCTATTATAAAAGTTGCATCATTCTCTTGTTATCTTTTGCTGAAGGAACAGCATTGCACTACTGAAAGCTAGGTAAACACAGCTAGTTAGCCAATCAGAAAAGACAAATGTGTACAGGCACCAATCAGCAGCTAGCTCCCTCTAGTGTAGGACAAGTGTTATTCTTTTTCAACAAGGAATACCAAGAGAACGAAGCACATTTGAAAATAGAAGTGAAATTAAAAGTGTCTAAACATTACATGCTCTGTCAGAATCATGCAAGTTTATTTTTGACTTTCCTGTCCCTTTAATCTTAATTATGAAAGCAACACATTGTGTATCATGTCCCTTTAACACCAGGTGGTAGACTTACAACACTCAACGCCGTAACCTTTTAAGAAGCCATCCAGATACCAAAATATGTTATGGGCAAAAAAGGCTTAAAACCTGGGGGGGGGGGGTAGGGGGGCTGCAGAATTATGAGTGCCTAGGGCAGCACAAAACCTAAATACGCCCCAGGCCATCCCCCACATTGCAAACTATCTATATAAACTGTTAACCCCTAAACCGCCCCCCCCCCCCCCCAAAACGCACAGTAATAAACTAACAACTTAACCCCCTAACCTAAACCAAATTAAAATACCCATAAAATAAATAAAAACTATAGTAACTACCTTAAAATAAATAAAAACTTACCTGTAAAATTAAATTAAAACCTAAGCTTACCCTAAAAAATAATCTTAAATTACAAAAAATAAAAAACCTACATTACAAAAAATAAAAAACCTAACATTTACAAAAAAACACCCAAAATTACCAAATGAAATTACCAAAAATAATTATTACTATTCTAATACCCCCCCCAAAAAAACAAGCCAAAATAAACGCCCCCCATTCTACAAATAAACTACCAATAGCACTTAAAAGGGACTTTTGTAGGGCATTGCCCTAAAGAAAACAGTTATTTTGCATAGAAAAATAATTAGCCCCTAACATTACAATCCCCCAAAATGAAAAAAAATCCTAACTAAAAAAAAAACTAAACTACCCATTGCCCTGAAAGGGCATTTGGATGGGCATTGCCCTTAAAAGAGCATTCAGCTCTTTTGCTCCCCAAATAAATAATCTTAAAATCCCTAATCTTAAAATAAAACACCCCGGGGGGCGTGTCCGGGCTAGGATCCAAGATGGCCGCTAAACTGGGAGCTCTGAATCCAGATTTACAATCCGCCTTGTTATCGGAAAATTGTGTAACCATCCAGCATGAAATTGTGCCTTAAGATGTAACTAATGATACCCTGAGCTAATATATATATTGAGCACATCAGAACTTCCCAGACTGGACTGCTGAGAAAGGGCTCAGCACCCCCCCCCCCCCCCCCGGGAAACCGGGTAAGCAGTGTAAATCAAGTCTACCTGCATTGAGAGCTGATCTAAAGCTCTATACACTTTTCTCTGAATATGGGGGACCTTCTATTACGCCAGATACAGGCTTTATTTGCTGAATTCGACTGGCAAATGCACAGCCGATTTGATCGATTGATGGCTCTGGCAGGAACCCAGAATGCTGAGGAGGATGATGAGTCACATATGGCCGGGAGGAGGGGTTGCTCCCTGCAGCATGGCAACCTGCAAACGTCCCAGTGTTTTGAATCTCCGCTCATTCAGCATGTGAAGCAAGCAGGCATGAGCCCATTAGCAGCTGAATCCGGGGACACAGCACCAGATGTTGAGACAGACGCAGCTCAGGATGTCTCTTCTCAGAGAGAACTACTGCGCTTCCACACTGCCCAGGAACACGGGCCGAGAGCCACAGGAAGGATAGCTCTGTCGCAGGTTGGTGTTTATACAGACATGGAGAGCTCTGTGCTCATTCAGGCCATCATTGTGGCACTTACTGGAGAGAACTCTGGCGCAAGATCACACTGGCAAATACAGCAGGGGGTCCTGAGAGGAATGACTGATTCTGCTGCGATTTTTCTACCAACCAAGTTGGAACTTTGCAGATTCTTCAGAGCCGGTATCGGCTAGATTAATTCTCCTCGCTGGTGGGCTATGGACTAGGTATACTCTTAATAACATGACTGACACTAAGCATTCACAGTTTGCAATTAGTCGGATCCGTTTTTATATGATTATAAGAGACGTTCCTATATGTACTTTTGTTTACTATATGCCCCCCGCATATGTTACATTAAAAAATGCTACAAGCATAGATCAAGGTTGCTTAATTTGGGAATTATATATTTAGAGCAGCGTAATCAGGATCAGGATTATTGGCTGTATTATGTTGCTACATTTGTACACTATAGTTTAGGTCTTGAATATAGGTGTCTTGCTGTGCTATAGTTGTTTCAGTACCAATCCTTAGCTTTAATATAACATTAACCCCAATATAACAATGGAAATCCCCCCTGGGCCTATAGTTATTGGCCTTTGGTTAATAAGTTTTAGCCCCACAAACTATAATGATGCTTCTTTTTCTTTCCATTAATTACATTGCAGACCGAAACTACATAAGCTACGCTGCAGAATTCTTGTACCCCACAGTTTTTTGATATATTGGTGTAGTAGATATGCAGGTAGCCTAGGTTACTTATTACCCTAGAATAATTGACATTGCATTGCCTGTATATAAGAGCGTAATCAGAGATTATTATAAGTTGTGTACAGGTTGCCTACGTCACTCAATATCATATATTAATGGTATATTTGTTCTCTGCATATGTATTATATTAAGCAGCTTTGGAGTACTAATTGAGGTCCAATTGTAGTTTGGAATTTGCATCTCTCACTGAGTTGTTTTAATATTGCAAGGTTCTCATATATAATGCCTAAAGGCCCATAAGGGGTCTGTGAGAGCTTAAAATAGCAATATTTCACTTAGAGTCATTTCTATATGCTCTGCCATCTGATAGTGGCTTCTAAAATTAAAAATTAAGCTTTGGAGATCAAGCCACTTTAACACTTTTGGTACTATATGTCTGACAATTTTGGAAGTGTGTATAATTTGAGGTCCTGGGGAGCCCTATAATAACCTAAAAGAGTACAATAAGAGATTAATTATTCCACCCTATTATTGTACCCCCCAACATTTACCCCCTATCTCTATTTAGTGTCTATCTTCTATGTATTCCAGGGGGTTGCTTGCTTATATGTATTGGGCCCAAGAGTGAACAAGTTACCCTTCCCCCTAATCTTCACCCCTTGTTTGCTTTTGACATATGTGGTCTAAGAGCAACCACCATTTCTCATTTGGGGTGCTCCTTACTTCTATTTTGTTTTAAATATCTTAGGGGGGTTCTTTACCACACAATTAAAAACAAAAGAGGTTTATTATGTAGTTTGCACCTTTAATTTTAAATATCTGTTTATTGAAATATATGATGCATTACATTTTATAGGTTTTATTGGGTTAGGTTTGGTATGCCTTCATTATATAGAGGCTTGGTACATCTTCATGAATATTAGGTAACAGTTTGTATTTATGTATAGATATGTGTAAATATGTTGTTCTGGCCTGTACGTTGACAATCTAATGTGTATGTACATTCTTATGACCTTTCGGTCTGTTATGTCAGATAAAAATCTATACTGTGCAAACTATATGCCATGCTTGTTTGTAAACCTCAATAAAAATTATATTAAAAAAACAACAACAAAAAACACCCCAAAAAAACAAAAAACAAATAAGTTTGGTACTCAAAGATGATGATGGGCGGCACTCCATCTTCATCCTGGAGGAGCTCCATCTTCATCCATCAGCGGTCTTCTATCTTCATCCCGGTGGCGGAAGTCCACCTATCTTCATCCCGGTGTAGGTGGCGAGGACAGCAGCGATGGTGGCGACAATGTCAGTCCTCTTCAGACCAGCAACACGGAGGTCTTTTTCATGCGGTCTCCAGCCACACACTGAAGATTGAATGCAAGGTACCCCTTTTATATAGGGGTATCATTGCATTACTATTGGCTGATTTGAATCTTTAAATTTAAATCAGCCACTTGGGGTGGATGCCAGGGGATTCGTCAGGGCGCTCCCCTTCAACCCCCCAGGTGGAGGCAAAAAAAAATATTGTAGATGGGGGAATTATAGTACATTACCCACAGCCGCTTAGACAATGTCAGTTTTACCCGGGTAATCCTAGGATATGTATATGGACATATAAATACATAAAAACATATGTACACACATACAGACAAGCAATAAAGTATTAGCGCACATCCAAAATGAAACCACACTTATTTTGATATAAAGTCTGCATAAAATGCCTGTTTAAAACTCTATACTCTTAAATAATATTGGGATCTTAGTCACACAATATGGCCATATTCTGCTCAGCCAGTCACCACTTACAAGGTGTCCCAAGATAGACTGCTCCTAACACTATAAATTTTAACCTTACTGGGCTGAATCATTTGATTCTAATATAGAGTTCCAACTCTGTGGTTCTATGCCTCATTGAATGAGGCTGTCTGGTTTTATATAGCCTTAATGACACTGCCTGGAACACACCTGAGCAGGTTTTTAGTGGTGTGCTTTAACCATATGGGTCTGGTCAATCTCCCTGTAAGAAATACAGCAAAACATGGGTGTTTTGTTAAGCACACTTTACAAACACATATACAGTATATTAATGCACATATTGTGGGAGTGCTGCCAAAATGACCAGAGTAAATACAAACAAACAACAAAGTATTAGCGCACATCCAAAATGAAACCCCACTTATTTTGATATAAAGTCTGCATAAAATGCCTGTTTAAAACTCTATACTCTTAAATAATATTGGGATCTTAGTCACACAATATGGCCATATTCTGCTCAGCCAGTCACCACTTACAAGGTGTCCCAAAATAGACTGGTCCTAACACTATAAATGTTAACCTTACTGGGCTGAATCCTTTGATTCTAATATAGAGTTCCAACTCTGTGGTTCTATGCCTCATTGAATGAGGCTGCCTGGTTTTATATAGCCTTAATGACACTGCCTGGAACACACCTGAGCAGGTTTTTAGTGGTGTGCTTTAACCATAGGGATCTGGTCAATCTACCTGTAATAAATACAGCAAAACATGGGGGTTTGGTTAAGCACACCTTACAAAAACATATTATATATTAATGAACATATTGTGGGAGCGCTGCCAAAATGACCAGAGTAAATACAAACAACAAAGTATTAGCCCTCATCCAAAATGAAACCACACTTATTTTGATATAAAGTCTGCATAAAATGCCTGTTTAAAACTCTATACTCTTAAATAATATTGGGATCTTAGTCACACAATATGGCCATATTCTGCTCAGCCAGTCACCACTTACAAGGTGTCCCAAGATAGACTGCTCCTAACACTATAAATTTTAACCTTACTGGGCTGAATCATTTGATTCTAATATAGAGTTCCAACTCTGTGGTTCTATGCCTCATTGAATGAGGCTGCCTGGTTTTATATAGCCTTAATGACACTGCCTGGAACACACCTGAGCAGGTTTTTAGTGGTGTGCTTTAACCATAGGGGTCTGGTCAATCTCCCTGTAAGAAATACAGCAAAACATGGGTGTTTGGTTAAGCGCACCTTACAAAAACATATACAGTATATTAATGCACATATTGTGGGAGTGCTGCCAAAATGACCAGAGTAAATACAAACAAACAACAAAGTATTAGCGCACATCCAAAATGAAACCCCACTTATTTTGATATAAAGTCTGCATAAAATGCCTGTTTAAAACTCTATACTCTTAAATAATATTGGGATCTTAGTCACACAATATGGCCATATTCTGCTCAGCCAGTCACCACTTACAAGGTGTCCCAAAATAGACTGGTCCTAACACTATAAATTTTAACCTTACTGGGCTGAATCCTTTGATTCTAATATAGAGTTCCAACTCTGTGGTTCTATGCCTCATTGAATGAGGCTGCCTGGTTTTATATAGCCTTAATGACACTGCCTGGAACACACCTGAGCAGGTTTTTAGTGGTGTGCTTTAACCATAGGGATCTGGTCAATCTCCCTGTAAGAAATACAGCAAAACATGGGGGTTTGGTTAAGCACACCTTACAAGACACACATACAGACATATATATATATATATATATATATATATATATATATATATATATATATATATATATATATATATAAGTGCATTGGAGCCCTTTGCAGTTAAGTAGCTGAAAACATGTGAAATCATATTTATGCAATATTCATATTTAATATAGGGTTATACTGTGTATGTAGTGTAAATATTTCACATTCCAATATATGTTCTATATATTTTTTAAATAGATATTCCTATAAATATCTGTATACATCTATACCTATATATTAACCATATATATATATATATACAGGGAGTGCAGAATTATTAGGCAAATGAGTATTTTGACCACATCATCCTCTTTATGCATGTTGTCTTACTCCAAGCTGTATAGGCTCGAAAGCCTACTACCAATTAAGCATATTAGGTGATGTGCGTCTCTGTAATGAGAAGGGGTGTGGTCTAATGACATCAACACCCTATATCAGGTGTGCATAATTATTAGGCATCTTCCTTTCCTTTGGCAAAATGGGTCAAAAGAAGGACTTGACAGGCTCAGAAAAGTCAAAAATAGTGAGATATCTTGCAGAGGGATGCAGCACTCTTAAAATTGCAAAGCTTCTGAAGCGTGATCATCGAACAATAAAGCGTTTCATTCAAAATAGTCAACAGGGTCGCAAGAAGCGTGCAGAAAAACCAAGGCGCAAAATAACTGCCCATGAACTGAGAAAAGTCAAGCGTGCAGCTGCCAAGATGCCACTTGCCACCAGTTTGGCCATATTTCAGAGCTGCAACATCACTGGAGTGCCCAAAAGCACAAGGTGTGCAATACTCAGAGACATGGCCAAGGTAAGAAAGGCTGAAAGACGACCACCACTGAACAAGACACACAAGCTGAAACGTCAAGACTGGGCCAAGAAATATCTCAAGACTGATTTTTCTAAGGTTTTATGGACTGATGAAATGAGAGTGAGTCTTGATGGGCCAGATGGATGGGCCCATGGCTGGATTGGTAAAGGGCAGAGAGCTCCAGTCCGACTCAGACGACAGCAAGGTGGAGGTGGAGTACTGGTTTGGGCTGGTATCATCAAAGATGAGCTTGTGGGGCCTTTTCGGGTTGAGGTTGGAGTCAAGCTCAACTCCCAGTCCTACTGCCAGTTTCTGGAAGACACCTTCTTCAAGCAGTGGTACAGGAAGAAGTCTGCATCCTTCAAGAAAAACATGATTTTCATGCAGGACAATGCTCCATCACACGCGTCCAAGTACTCCACAGCGTGGCTGGCAAGAAAGGGTAATGACATGGCCTCCTTGTTCACCTGATCTGAACCCCATTGAGAACCTGTGGTCCATCATCAAATGTGAGATTTACAAGGAGGGAAAACAGTACACCTCTCTGAACAGTGTCTGGGAGGCTGTGGTTGCTGCTGCACGCAATGTTGATGGTGAACAGATCAAAACACTGACAGAATCCATGGATGGCAGGCTTTTGAGTGTCCTTGCAAAGAAAGGTGGCTATATTGGTCACTGATTTGTTTTTGTTTTGTTTTTGAATGTCAGAAATGTATATTTGTGAATGTTGAGATGTTATATTGGTTTCACTGGTAAAAATAAATAATTGAAATGGGTATATATTTGTTTTTTGTTAAGTTGCCTAATAATTATGCACAGTAATAGTCACCTGCACACACAGATATCCCGCTAAAATAGCTATAACTAAAAACAAACTAAAAACTACTTCCAAAACTATTCAGCTTTGATATTAATGAGTTTTTTGGGTTCATTGAGAACATGGTTGTTGTTCAATAATAAAATTAATCCTCAAAAATACAACTTGCCTAATAATTCTGCATTCCCTGTATAGAGATAGAGATAGAGAGAGGGATAGAGAGAGGGAGATACATTTTACCAAAAAGTCATATAAATCATATATATATATTAAAATTATTTAAGATTTAATAAAAAAAAACATATTCTGCTGTGTTGAAAACATTGGAATGTGAAATATTTTGAGGTTAGGTTAACGTACTTGAGAAACTGAAATTGGGTTTGTGCTTGTTGGCTGTTTTTTTCCCCTTTTCCTGCTACATTGTAGTCTATGGGAGAATACATTAACACGGGTGTGATATTGCAACTATTTGCTTTTAACTTGTAATATGCACAGTACCCAACACATGCAAAAATCCTAATTTGAAGGCAGTTAGCGCACGACTGGGAATGATAATTAGAGCTCCACTTGTAATCTAGCCAATAATCAGAAGAAACTTGTTCACCGATCAGAGGAATGTTATATATCAAAGAGAATGTTTGACTGAACAGTCTAGAAAGAAGCTGCGGGTTGTGGCAGATAAGCCTTGATGCTACTAAGGGCAATTATCCATGAATTCTATTGGCTGGACCTACTGAGGGTAATTCTCCATGAATTCTACTAGTGGGACCTACTGAGGGTAATTCTCCATGAATTCTACTGGTTCGACCTACTGAGGGTAATTCTCCATGGATTCTATTGGTGGGACCTACTGAGGGTAATTATCCATGAATTCTGCTGGTGGAACCTACTGAGGGTAATTCTCCATAAATTCTACTGGTGGGACCTACTGAGGGTAATTCTCCATGAATTCTACTGGTAGGACGTACTGAGGGCAATTCTCCATGAATTCTACAGGTGGGACCTACTGAGGGTAATTATCCATGAATTCTACTGGTGGGACCTACAGAGGGTAATTCTCCATGAATTTTACTGGTGGGACCTACAGAGGGCGAATTCTCCATTAATTCTACTGGTGGGGCCTACTGAGGGCAAATTCTCCATGAATTTTACTGGTGGGACCTACTGAGGGTAATTCTCCATGAATTATATTGGTGCTACCTACTGAGGGTAATTCTCCATGAATTCTACTGGTGGGACCTACTGAAGGTAATTTTCCATGAATTCTACTGGTGGGGCCTCCTGAGGGGAATTGTCCATGTATTCTACTGGTGTGGCCTCCTGATGGGAATTCTTCATGAATTCTACTGGTGGAACCCACTGAGGGTAATTCTCCATGAATTCTATTGGTGAAACCTATTGAGGGTAATTCTCCATGAATTCTATTGGTGGGACCTACTGAGGGTAATTCTCCATGAATTCTACTGGTGGGACCTACTGAAGGTAATTTTCCATGAATTCTACTAGTGGGGCCTCCTGAGGGGAATTCTTCATGAATTCTACTGGTGGGGCCTCCTGAGGGGATTTCTCCTTGAGTTCTACTGGTGGGACCTACTGAGGGTAATTCTCCAAGAATGTTGAGAGTTTAAAAAAAAGAAAAAAAAGAAACAAAAAGATAACTATTTTCAGGGTGCTGGCTCCCTATTAATGAGTTTATGGAATTTAAAGAGTGACCATTTAAAAAGAATAAAAAAATAGGTTCCAATGTAGACTCAATAATTGTGTATCTGTGGAACTTTGTGCACAAATGAAAACAATTTCATTGTTAGGCTAGGCACCACAGTTAATTGAAATGTTTTGGTTAAAACTGAAAGCCAAAGAATGTTCATTATTGTTTGTCCCATCTAACATGAATGTTTCAAAATGTATTACAGTGATTTGTTTGTTTTTGTATGATCCTGCACCGAATAAACCAACTTTTCCTGTGAGAGTTGTTCCAGTCATTTTCTTTTAGTTTCACCTTAAATTTGACTTGTTTCTTAAAAGTGATGCTAAACAGTCTGTTCCATTATTGTAATAAAAAAGCTGTGTCTTTTACTTAATTGAAATAATTGTAAAGGGCACCCCGGATAAGTCAATTGAAGGAAGGGTTTTTGCGGCCATAAAGTGGGTGGGATTGGAGAAAGGGGGAAGAGCTGAAAGGGGGCTTACTTAAAGGGACTCTGAACCTAAATTTTTTCTTTCGTCATTCAGATAGAGCATGCAATTTTAAGCAATTTTCTAATTAACTCCTATTATCAAATTTTCTTAATTCTCTTGGTATCTTTATTTGAAAAGCAAGAATGTAAGTTTAGAAGCCGGCCCATTGTTGGTGAACAACCTGGGTTGTTCTTGATGATTGGTGGATAAATGCTGTCCATGGTTCTGAACCAAAAATTGGCTGGCTCCTTAGCTTAGATGCCTTATGTTTAGATAAAAATAGCAAGAGAACGAAGAAAAATTGATAAAGGGGCACTGAACCCCGCTGAACTTTAAAGGGGCACTGAACCCAATTTTATTCTTTCATGATTCAGATAGAACATGCAATTTTAAGCAACTTTCTAATTTACTCCTATTATCAAGTTTTCTTCATTCTCTTGCTATCTTTATTTGAAAAAGAAGGCATCTAAGCTTTGTCTGGTTCAGTACTCTGGACATCACTTTTTTATTGGTGAATGAATTTATCCACCAATCAGCAAGGATTAACCCAGGTTGTTCACCCAAAATGGGAAGGCATCTAAACTTACATTCTTGCATTTCAAATAGATACCAAGAGAATGAAGAAAATTTGATAATAGGAGTAAATTAGAAAGTTGCTTAAAATGTCATGCACTATCTGAATCACGAAGTTCCCTCCCTCCCCTTTTTTGTTTGTTTATATATGTTTCAGCTGTGGCAGGGGGGTCCTTGTTTAGTTTCTGTAAGTTGGGGCTGAATTGGTACCTCCCTAAAGGGGCGGGAGAGATTTGGGAATGTACCTGGCATGTATGCTGGTGTAAGGTACATCTCTTGTGACACTTCTGCTGGTTCCGTATCCGTATAATCATCAAGCATAAACAAATTCACAATCAACATACGTATGTTATATTCTTATATTATTCAACGTGTCATTCTCAAATATGGTGATGTAAACAAATCCAAATTATGTATCATGTGTTCATAGAAGTACATTTATCTACGATCATTGAGATCAGATTGCAGGTTGTGTTACTTTTTAAGTGCCCAAGGTTACTCTGTGAATGTGCTCAACACAAAATTATATATGAACACATATTATACCCATATGCACACATCCAAAATGTACATAATCAAAAACATGATCAATAATATGGACTATTAACAATGCGCCTAATCATGCAAAGGCTCAGAGGTATATTTAACAGGTACATGATGACTGTAAAAGCTTTGGTTAGTCAATTACACTTCAGCAAGTACAATTGTGCCCAGATGTAAGTAGTGGCTATATCTGATGTCAATGGTGACAGCTCTTAAGGGATATACTGCACATGTATGCAGGTGGGCAGTATGGGTGGACTCACGGCATCCCCAGATGTCATTTATCCAGCACGCCTTATAATACACCCAAATCCCAAAATTCACCACAGGTATGTATCAGATATCCACATTATGGCAGCCATTTGAAATCTAGTATTAAATTGTGAACCACCTGGAGCAATTGTCCCGAATCTGTAAATCCACTGGGCTTACCGGGTGAGTAGGCGTCTTATTATTATTATTATTATTATTATTATTATCAGGTATTTGTAGAGCGCCAACAGATTCCACAGTGCTGTAAACATAGTCGGTATACAGGAAAGCATTTGTAGGGATCAAGTGGGTAGAGGGCCCTGCCGAGAGTTTCACTGTTGTAGTCGGCTCTTATTAAGGTGATCTGCAAACAGCTGGGCTCATAGGCTTACATTCTAAGGGGTTCAAGGGGAAAATGGAGTTAGGAAAGGCTAGTGTTGGTTGTAAGCATCCCTAAATAGTAGAGTTTTTAGGGAGTGCTTGAAGCTGTTAAAACTAGGGGAGAGACTTGTGGAGCGAGGCAGGGAGTTCCACAAGATGGGGGCCAGTCTGGAGAAGTCCTGTAAATGGGAATGTGAGGAAGTAACAAGAGATGAGGAGATCCTGAGCTGATCGAAGGGGGCGGGAGGGGGAGTATCTGGAGACAAGTTCTGAAATGTAGGGGGGAGCAGTGCAGTTGAGAGCTTTGTATGTCAGAGTGAGGATTTTGTGTTTAATCCTAGAGGCAAGAGGAAGCCAGTGAAGGTATTGGCAGAGAGGTGCAGCAGATGAAGAGCGACGAGTAAGGAAGGTAAGCCTGGCAGAGGCATTCATAATGGATTGTAAAGGAGCTATGTGGCAGCTAGGTAGACCAGAGAGGACGAAGTTGCAGTAGTCGAGGCTGGAAAGGATGAGAGAGTGGATTAAAATCTTAGTTGTATCTTGTGTAAGGAAATGTCTAATTTTAGAGATGTTTTTAAGGTGGAAGCGGCAGGCTTTAGCCAAGCACTGAATGTGAGGAGTGAAGGAAAGATCTGAGTGAAGTGTGACCCCAAGACATCGGGCATGCGGGGTAGGAGTAATGATGGAATTATCAACAGTTATAGAAATTTGGGGGTGGAGACATTGGAAGAAGGGGGAGTCTGTCCCTATCTCCCCCCCTATCAAGTTTAGGGACATGGTCAATGAGTATGTATCTGATGGAGGTGCTAGAGTGTGACATATCCGCACAGTGACGATCTACCGGTTGGTCTCCAGTGCCTGTCTTATCGCCAGTCTATGATTTGCCATTTGTTCCCTAAGGGTACCCTTCGTCTTGCCCACATAATATTTAGCACATGGACAAACCAACAGATATACCACATGTGTGGTGGTACATGTGAGAGAAAAAAACAAATCCTAGGATGCTACAAATGTACTGGTTGCACGACCTGTAATAGCCTTATCGCAACCAAAAGGTTTCATCACCCTCATAGCAACAAGGTGTACAGGATTCGTACATATATATATATATATATATATATATATATATATATATATATATATATATATATATATATATATATATATATATATATATATATATATTATCTCTTCTCTTAGAGAAAACATATTCTGACATTTAGATTTCAGGCACTAACCTCCCATTTATTTAGGCAAAAAAATGTTTATTAAAGAGATTTTTTTGAGTACAATATAATTTATTTGTATTTATATATTTATAAGAAATGACTTAAAAGAATATTATATGAAATAATCATATATTTTGATAGCTAGCCCACTGTCTGTCTAGAGTCATATTTATACATTCTAGCCTGATAACATCACTAAGTATAAACAATTTCTTAACCTTGAGCCTAAGCATAATTTATTCTAATAAGATTTATTCTCATATTCTACTCATTGATTTAAAATCATTATACATTTACCTAAAATGTAATAAAAAAGCAATGTAATGGAAATTCTTTATTAAGAAATAAAAACACACAAAAACACAAATTGTTCTCTTTTTTAAACCATCTCCTCTGATAACTAATATTATAGCATGAAAGCAAGAATAAAAAAGTATATATTTATATATACATATTTGTGTGTGTGTCAATGTCAAAGGGAATTTCTAAAAATATTCAATGGACATTGAAATGAAAAATAAAAAAAAACATTTTGCTTATAAAGTTTTAACTTACCTGATTTAAATAATATGTAAATTCAATAAAGAATAATAAAGAATAATAAAATACAAACCAAATCATTTATTAATGTGACTCCTCCTTTTGTGGTAATAGACAAATATTCATGTGGTCACACATATATATTGTGACATTAAAAATACCAAGTGAGTATTTTTTATCCCAATTTCATTTAATTTACTTTATAAATATCAACTTGAGTTTGGAAAATAAAATTTCTTTAAGTCATTTCTATTTTTTGGAAAATTATTTTTTTTAGAGCAGCCTTCACATCTTTATTCTTTAAACTATAAATCAGCGGATTAAGCATGGGAACAATAGCCGTGTACAATAGAGAAAATATTTTTTCAGAATCCATGGAGGAAGCTGATGTTGGCTTCAGATAAAGGCAAAATAGTGTTACGTAAAAGAGAGTTACAACCACTAAGTGTGAGGTGCACGTATAAAAAGCTTTACGTCTTCCTGTTTTAGACGGAATCCTCAGTATTGTTTTGATAATATAACTGTATGAAATAAAAGTGAGGAGAAATGGGAGAAAACCAGAAAATATGGACTCATAAAAAATTATGTTTTGCAAGAGGGAAGTATCGCTGCATGAAAGCTCTATAAGGGCCCTTAAGTCGCAAAAAAAATGATTAATTTCATTGGATTTGAAACAAGAAAGTTTGATAAAGATGCACATATAGGGTAAGGTCTCTAGAAAACCTAAAACCCAGCAAATGCCGGCCAATGGTAAATAAACCTTACTTGTCATGACCATTACATAGTGTAAGGGATTACAGATGGCTACATAGCGATCGTAACTCATAGCTGTCAAAATTAACATCTCAATTCCTACGAAAGACATGAAGCAATAGAGTTGAACCATGCAAGCCATATAAGAAACAGTGTTATTTCCAGATATAAATGTAATAAGGACTCCATGCAGTGTATCGGTGGAGTAGCAGATGTCCAGAAAAGAAAGATTACACAACAAAAAGTACATAGGGTTCTGAAGATGAGGTTCCATTAAGGTCAAAAGTAAAATAATGATGTTGCCTCCCAAAGTGATGACATAAATAAACAAAACCATAAAAAATATTGGAACTTGAAGTTCGGTAATGTTAGATATGCCCTTCAGAATGAAATGTGCCAATGTTTGGTTCATTTCATCCATCTTCCCCAGCCGAATATGAAGGAATACCACATGTAATGATTTCAATATCGGCTTTCCTATGTACATAATATTCCCTAAAGTTCATAGAAAAATGTGTGGACAAACAGAATTCCCCACTGTCAATCCATGATTTGAGCAAAGAAGATTTTAACAATGGATGAATCATTTAGGCATTCCAAGCTAAACTCAGTTAGATACATCCCAAAATGACATTCTGAAAGTTCCTGGCTGCCCCTATGGAAAGGATTTTGAACCAGTGACCTAAACCAAAGAATATATATTAGTAAAATACAAATAACTGTACAGGTAACAGTATTATTTTGTGCCAGATGCAAAAAAGAGTGTGGCTGGAAACTTTTATTGAAAAGTTATGGAATTCAACGAAGTATGTATCAATCGAATGTTATAACAAAAAAAGTTTACCAAGCATGTGTTAAATATTTAATGTAACAATGAGATGGGCTATGAGAAAAACAGTGTACTGATCTCTCTCTATAACAGTAGCCAAAAGGTCCTGTTGGATAAATGTAGAAACACCAGAGTAGATGATCACCGTGACCATGGACTTCTGTCATTATACTGCTTTCCTCAGAATACACTGTATTACCTACTAAACAAAGCTAAGTACATTTAATGCATTATCTACTAATTGGTACATTAAGGGCTAGATTACAAGTAGTTTGCATGCAAGTTAAATTCCACTCATATTATAAGTTGAAAGTAAATGCGAAGGCATGAACACAATCGTAATTTACGCTAGAATGATTACCGTGACCTCAGAACTCTGGTTAACTGTACAGTGCCGTTACACTCATAATAACACTATCTAATACAAATTATAACAAATAAATATCGCATAAAAAAGTTAGGCTCAGGTTTAAAAAAAAGAAAAGAAAGAAAAAGCATTGCAAAGGGCTTCAGCATAGAGATACATATATAAACATGTCTAAATATGTATATATATATACTGTATATATGTATGTGTATATGTGTGCACAGATGTATTTATGTATTTATATGTGTATTTACAGACACATATACACATATAAACACATAAATACATATGTATACATATATAGGCATATATAGAAGTGCATTTGAGCCCTTTGCAGTCAAGTAGATGAAAACATGAAAAAACATATTTATGCAATATTCATAATACTCATATGCTAAATCACTTCAAGGCAGCATAACTGTAAAAAGTTGACATGAAAATATCACCTGAACATCTCTATGTAAAAAAGGAAGATATTTTACCTCACAATTTCTTCAGCTCATCAGAGTAAGTTATACTTCAGCTCCTGTCCAGCTGAAAGTTAAAAACAAATAAATAAAGAAAACAATAGCCAATCAGCATCAGCAGTTCTGAGGTAATGCTTTGCCTTTGCTGTGATCTCATGAGATGTCACTGACATTTCTTGAGATTTCATAGAAGTTAAATTAAACTGAAAAGGCAAATAACATGACTGTGCCTGCACATGACAGATGCACACTCAATAGCAAGTCCTGAGACAAGCATTCTGGCTGGTTTCATTAACCCCTTAATGACCAGCGCCGTACCCTGTACACCCTGGGCCTCTCTCTGCCATGATCTCGCTAAAAGTAGCAAGATCACGCTATTTCTGCATGCCCCCACGAGTGGGACAGTGTAGAAATTGACGGGCAGAGGTACTGGTTCACTCTGTGGCCCTCTCTGCATTGGGCAGCGGTGGTGCTGTGCCGATCATTGGTGATTTAGAGGGTAAGGAGGGAGGCGGGTTGATGGCCCATCGCTGGAGGGGAGCGGGAGAGGCTACAGAAATAGAACCCTCAGAGCATCAGGGAGAAGAAAGGGGGGAGGAGGGAGAGGGTGATCATACAGTGGAAGTGGGATTAGAGGGTGGGAAATCGATCTGGTAGGGGGAGGGGGGTAAATGAGGTGGGGGCAGCTACACTACAGAATTTTTTTTAACTTTATTAAATAAAGTTGGCAAATTTTGGAAAACTGGGTACTGGCAGGCAGCTGCCAGTAGCTAAGATGGTGATAATTTGTTAGAGGGGGAGGGATATAGAGCTTTTTGGGAGGGATCAGGGAGGTGGGAAGGTAAGGGGGTAATCCTACACTAAGAACAATATTAAAGGGACAGTAAAAAAAAATCTTTCATGATTTAAATAGGGCATGTAGTTTTAAACAGCTTTCCAATTTACTTTTATTACCATTTTTGCTTTGTTCTCTTGGTATTCTTAGTTGAAAGTTAAATCTAGGAGGTTCATGTGCTAATTTCTTAGACCTTGAAGACTGCCTCTAATCTGAAAGCATTTTGACAGTTTTTCACCACTAGAGGGCATTAGTTCATGTGTTTCATATAGATTACATTGAGCTCAGGCACGCGAAGCTCCTAGGAGTCAGCACTGATTGGCTCAAAATGCAAGTCTGTCAAAAGAACTGAAATAAGGGGGCAGTTTGCAGAGGCATAGATAAAAGGTAATGCAAAATTGGTTATACAGAATTGTGAAATGGGTAATTATCTACCTTTTTAAGCAACAGAAATTCTGGTGTTTACTGTCCCTTTAATAATAATAATAAAAAAATAAAAAAAATGTTTAAAACTGCATACTGACAGACTGTCTTCCAGTACTTAAGATGGGAGTGACCATTGGTCGGTGGGGGAGGGATGAGAGCTGTTTGAGAGAGATCAGGGGGTGGGAAGTGTCAGGTGGGAGGCTGATCTCTACACTAAAGCTAAAATTAATGTTACAAGCTACCTAATTAACCTTATCACTGCTGGGAATTATAAAAGTGTGGTGCGCAGCTGCAATTAGTGGCCTTCTAATTACCAAAAAGCAATTGCAAAGCCATATATGTCTGATATTACCTGAACAAAGGGGATCCCAGAGAAGCCTTTACAACCATTTGTGCCATGATTGCACAAACTTTTTGTAAATAATTTTAGTGAGAAACCTAAAGTTTGTGAAAAAGTTAATGATTTTTTTTTTTTATTTGATCGCATTTGGCAGTGAAGTGGTGGCATGAAATATACCAAAATGGGCCTAGATCAATACTTTGGGTTGCCTACTAAAAAAAAATATAGTTTTGATGGGTAAATAAAAAAAAAAACCAAGGCTCTATCTCTGTTTAAATGGAGTGATGGCAAAAATGCTAATAATGTTATGGTCTTTTGGGGACGTTTTAGTCTGAAATGCCCAGTCCTTAAGGGGTTAAAGTCCCCTCTCTACCTATTAGGCGCCATCTTAGGTATTGGCAGCTGTCTGCCAGTACCCAGTTTCCTGCAGTTTTTGCTTTTATTTTTTATTTTTAAACCACATTTTTTCTGTAGTTTAGCTGCCCCCTTCAATACCCTCCCCCCTCCCCTCCTAGATCCCTTTGTTAACATTTATGCCCCCCTCTCCCTCCTTCCTTTTCACTACAATTTTTCCATAGTGTAGTGGTCCAACCCGCTCTAGCCCCATTGCGCGCGCTCCCGCCCCCTCACGCACGCTAACAGGACCTCTCTCACAGGATCATAACACCCTCCAGCGATGGGCCTCCCACCCGCCTCCCTGTTTTCCTCCCACACCACCAACGATCGCCACCATCGCTGGACGATGCAGAGAGGGCCACAGAATGACTCTCTCTGCATCGGTTGCTTAAAAAAGGGTATTGCACGATGCCTCAATATCTAGGCATCGCTGCAATACCCTGAAAATGGCTGGAAGCGATCATGATCACATTAACGACCGTTTTTTGTATTACGTCCTTAATCGTTAAGGGGTTAAACAACTTTTCACTTTAATTCTATCAAATCTGCTTCATTCTGTTGGTATCATTAGTTGAAGGAGCAGCAATGCACTTTTGGGTTCTAACTGAACACATGGCGGAGCCAATGACAATCGGTGTATATATATATATATATATATATATGCAGCCACCAATCAGCAGCTAGAACCTGGGTTCTTTGCTGCTCCTGAGCTTACCTAGATAAAACTTTCAGCAAAGGATAACAAGAGAAGGAAGCAAATTAAATAATAGAAGTAAATTGGAAAGTTGTTTAAAATTGTATGTCTAAATCATGAATGTCTAATTATGACTTTCCTGTCCCTTTAAGTAGCGAGTCAATTTTCACTTATGTATTACACAACACTTGTAGGTAAAATCCTTTGTGCTGGCTACTTCCGTGTGGTCATAAATAGCGAATGCTTGATGCATAATACACAGTTAGGGATTTGTAATTTCACGGAATTTTAGTCACGTATTTTGCTTACATAACCATAGCAACATTGCTCCAGTGACTACAAGTCCTTTTTTGCGCTATTTCTCTACTAGCATCGGAGTGGGGGAGCTACAGGAGCATAAAAAAATAAAAAAACAACAGTTACACTTACAATAGCATCTTATTACATAAATAAAATGTTCTTATTTAAAAAATCTTAAAATAATCTATGCGCATATCACACAAATATTTATTTAAAAATATTGTATTATTCTGAAACCACAAGTATATGTTATCAATCCTCTGGTATTGCAACTAACTAGGGAGCCAAAGTTTTGTAACATTTGAAAAATTAAATTAATTTTAACGCATTCATTCATTCGCTTTGAATTTTGAATGTTTGTACAACATTCTAGCATTCATTTAATGTAATAATATTTCTAATCCTTTCTTTAAATGTAATATTCAAGACTTGGAGGTAGTAGAGGGGGGTAGTTTTTCCTCCTGGCTAAAATATGCGCAATTGAAACATTTGATTCACAACTCCAAATATAAAATGGACCTATTAAGACCCACTACAAGATTCGAGAAATTATGCTTACTAGAGGTAATACCTAGAGGAACCCTATCTATAGCGAGAGGATTACTAGAAGATACACTAATTAACTCTCTCCCTTTATACACCACACGTTGGCAGGCAGAATTGGGGACACCCCTTACAACTCAGGACTGGGAGAACATATTTTTTAATACTCGCAAGTCTTCTGCAGCGCCAAAAATTCTAGAACTTAATCATAAGATTCTGACTCGCTAGTACTTAACCCCAGAACGCTTACGATATATTTACCCTAACGTAGATGACAGATGCTGGAGAGGATGCGGGGGGAGAGGCACTATGTCGCATATATGGTGGCAATGTGAGAAAATACAACCCTTCTGGTTAATAGTTGAGACGGTTTTTCAGTCCATCATCGACATATCTTTCGTGTTGACCCCAGTAATGGCCTTGTTGAACCACAGACCAGGGGGAATGTGCAAAGTTAGATGGAAACTCTTGTAAATAGGACTAAATAGTGCAAGGAATTTGATAGCAAGGAGGTGGAAATCCACTACACCTCCCTCTAGAACAGAGTGGATCCAGAACACCACCATGCTCCTATCACAAGAGGAGTATGTGTACTTTCGAAAGAAAATGCTCACCAGATTTTACGACATTAAATTTTACTGGGAATCTTATTTAGGTACCCAGCCGGACACCCAAACCTGAATCACAGCCTTCTCTCCTGACAAGAGAAACTCATCCTTGTTTATTTAAATCCCTATTAAACCCCTCTTGCTTCCGCATTTCTTCTTTTTCCTTTTCCTTCAATGCTGTCCCGCCTTGTCTTTTTCTTCTCTCTCTACCTGTAGGGTCTTGCCTCAGGTTTCAAATTTGAGCTTTAATTTTTTCTTTAAATTTTCGTACATGTTTATGTAAATGTTCTTTTCTTTGAATTTTTAATTTTGATTTTGAATTTATTTTTGTTGCTGGAAGGACAAGTAAACAAGCCTATATGTACAAATAAGCTATAAGTGTATGGAGATTGTAAACTATATATATGGTATCAGAACACTGTTAATAACAACTGTTTGAGGTGACGAGTATGTCATTCATTTCTGGCAGTGGAAACGCATGGACTTATCAACTGCACTGATATATGTACAATCATGACTCTGCTTCTGTATATTACATTGTACCTTCTATGTTATGCACAATATTGTATATTTCAATAAAAATATTGTTTTTTAAAAAAAAAAAAAGATTAAAAAAAATAATTGAATCGATATATTTCTAATAGTAATTCTAATGTTCTCTTTAAATTAAATATTCAAATTATGCAATATTTGAAATAGAAACATTCGGATAAACATATCTGTACCCTACCACATTAACTATTGATTTCTGAATAGTATTTGTTAAATCAAATGTTACATTCAGAATTTCTAATTATAAACACTCAAAAACAAAAGCAATATTTGAAAACCGGAAATAACATTCAATTACATTTTAATGGATTTTACTTTTTATCAACATTCGATTGTCCAAAATGAATGTCCACAGGACTATTCATTCTACCAAGTTAATTGCACTTTCAATACATACCTAGTATATACACTCACCGACCACTTGTTAGGTACACCTTGCTAGTACCGGGTTGGACCGCCTTTTGCCTTCAGAACTGCCTTAATTCTTCGTGGCATAGATTCAACAAGGTGTTGGAAACATTCCTCAGACATTTTGGTCCATATTGACACGATAGCATTACGCAGTTGCTGCAGATTTGTCGACTGCACATCCA